>NC_056743.1:767365095-767629975 GCF_019279795.1 Protopterus annectens | reverse complement strand
GTGGGGCCTGTGAGTAACCTTGTCCACAGGAATGGTGTCGGGTATATCCAGAACTTCAGTTTCTGGAGGAAAATCAACAACCGGCACCGGTGTAGATTCCGAGACCTAAGGAGTGTTAACGCTGTGTCGTCGGCCTGGAGCGGTTGAATTACCGCTTCCGAAGGGACCGAAGCACTCGCAGAGGGTTTAGGAGTATCGGTGGAGGACGCGGGCTGAGGATGTCGGTCCCGGTCCTTTCGTTTTTTGGTAGACTGAGTTGTCGGTAGTTCCGACGGCATGATATAAGCGAAAGATTCGCCGAAAAAGTCTTCGGCAAATTCTGCCCGCCTGAGTGCGCTTATTAAAGCAAGCACAGGCCGAGACATCGTGGTCTGGGCCCAGGCAAGGGAGGCAATAAGAATGTAAGTCCTTATGAGGTATTTGTTTACCACAAGACAAACAATTATTAACTTTCTCAATTTGTTCCGACATCGGTTGAGGCAAGAAAAAATGTTCCCCAACGGGGTACTTAGCTTTTAGATGACTTCGGTACTGAAAACACAGGAGCTGACTGACCGGCACTTGCGAACTGCTTCTGCTTCGGGCACCGCGCGGCAAGAAAGACTGAATTGGATGGCGTCGGCCGATGCCTTTATACTCCAGCCATTCTGACGTCAGAGAGGAGGCGACACCAGCCGACGCCGGACCCAGACTTTGGAATCCGGCCGACAGAGGGCTGCCTGAGGCAGGACAACCCATATGTTATGACTGCAGTTGCACTCTTGAAGGACATCAAAGCCTGCTCTGGATTTAGAGAATAGAGGTAAATGGTAATGCTTGGTGAATGTATGAACTGAGCTCCAGGTAGCAGCTTCAAGAATGTCTCTGGTAGGAACACCTCTGAGAAAGGCTGCCGAAGTAGATGCAGCTCTGATGGAATGGGATCTGATCCCCTTGGGGACAGGTTTACCATGGTACATGTAGCAGAAACGACTACAATGGCTTATCCATTTTGAAATAGTCTGCTATGAAATAGCCTTTCCCTCTGCCCCTGCAGCAAATGCCACCAGTAATTGCTCAGGTTTTCTTAGAGATTTTGTCCTGTAAGTAGGATTTTAGTTGTCTGTGTACATCCAATGAATGCAAAATCAGCTCACCCTTGTTCTGTAGATTTGGGGAAAAAGTTGGCAGATGAACGGTCTGAATAAGAGCCACACTAGATACCACTTTAGGCATAAAGGATGGATTGGCCCTGAAATCCACCCTGTCTGGGTAAAAGATAATAAAAGGCTTCACTGCCATGAGAGCCTGTAGTTCTGACATCCTTCTAGCTTAAGTGACTACTAAAAGAAAGTCTGTCTTCCAAGAGAGAAATGTTATGTCTGCAGTAGCAGCTGGTTCAAAAGGAGGTAGGGCGAGTTGTTCCAACACTAAATTGATGTCTCATGCAGGAGTTGATGCTCTGCTGGGAGGTCTTAAATATTTTGGCCCCTCTGAGGTTCTGCTTTAGCAGGAGATGAGAAAAGAGGGGAGGCTCTTTGTTGCAATGAGCTAAAATAGCAATGCATGGATTTTTGTGGAAGAAAAAGATAGGCCCTTGTGAAGCATCTCAGTTAAATATTGCAGAATCTGATGAATATTTGGCATTGCTGTGCTTATTCCTTGTGCTTGGTTCCAGGCACAGAATATTTTCCATTTATCAGCATAAGACATTCTAGCACTAGGCCTTCTAGCCTCCAAAATGACATCCATCACATGTTTGCTGAGAGATGTAACAGGTGAAATTAGTTGATTAACCATGCTGCAAGATTCAGAGTTTGGAGCTGTGTGTGCAAAACTTGATAGTTCTGCTGAGACAGTAGATAAGGTGTCTGAGGCAGGTACCACAGAGGAAGGAGTGACATATTGTGTAGGAGTGGGTACCAGTGTTGGTGTGGCTAGTCTGGAGCAATCAGAATTATTTTTGTTTTTTCCTGTCTGACTTAGTAATTCCACGGTGGTACAGCGGTTGCATTACCTCACAGCAAGAGGTTCTCCTGTTCGATTCTCGGCTGGAGTGCCTTCTGTGTGGAGTCTGCATGTTCTCCCCACGGTAGAGTGTCCTCCGAAAGACATGCGTAAATGGGCGTGCCTTCGCTGAAGGTGCCGGCTGGCAACTCGGCACCATAAAAATCGACTGCCAATCATTAGCGGACCGGAGTTCTGCTGTGGCGATCCCTAACCGGGAAATGCCACAAAGACAAACAAACCTGTCTGACTTTTAGTAAGACCTTGGACAGCAGAGGCAGAGGGGGAAAGGCATAGACCGATAGGTTTTTCCAGCTGAAGGACAGAGCATCCACTTTACAAGCTTTTTTGTGATGAATTCTTGTGCAGAATTTGTCCAACTGATAGTTTTGGGGTGAGGCAAAAAAATCTATGCCTGGGCTCCCCCATTTGGTGTCAACATGTTGAAGATTTGTGGATCCAGTTTCCATTCGTGTGGGTCCATAAGATTTCTGCTTAGTTCGTCTGCCAGAGTATTTTGCTTTCCTATTAGGAATTGAGTTTGTAGATCTATTTGGTAAGTCAAGGCTGTGTTCCACAAGGTCATGGCTAGTCTGCAAAGGGGGTAGGAATGGGTACCCCCCCTGCTTGTTTATGTACCACATAACTGTGGTGTTGACCGTCTTTATCAGTAGTTGTCCTGGATGAAGATAGTCCTTGAAGGCTGTCAGAGCATTCTGTACAGCTAGCATCTCTTTCTGGTTAATATGTAGGTGCATTTGATTTGGGCTCCATTGGCCCTGCCAGATGCCTCCCCCCACCCCCCCAAGCATAACCTGATGTGTCTGTAGTCACGGTTTGGGTGGCAGGAGGTGGAATGAATGACAGTCCCTTGTTTTGGTGACAGGCCTCTGCCCACCATAAGATCTCTTGCTGCAAGCAAGTAATGACAGGAATCATTGTTTCCAGGCTGTGACAATGTTGACTCCATAAGCTTTTTAGGTACCATTGAAGTTTCCTCATCTGCAGTCTCGCATATGGAATTATTAGAATGCAGGAAGCCATGAACCCCAAGGCCTGCAGAATTTGTCTTGCAGAAAGCTGGGTTTTTGTGGGCACTTGTTTGAAGTCATCAATTGAATCTGCCTTTCTGGCGTGAGTTAAGTCATCTGGGCAGTTGTAGTCAAGCTTGCACCCAGGAATGTAATTATCTGAGAGGGTACCAGTTGTGATTTCTTTTAGTTTATTGTGTACCCTAGACAAGTTAGAAGCCTTTTTACAAACGCCAGATGCTTTAGAAGAGTGTTCTTGTTTTCTGCCTGAATTAGATAATCATCCAAGTAAGAATAAATCTGAATGTTTCTTTGTCTGCAAAAATGCAATTACTGGTGCCAGGTACTTTGTGAAGACCCTGGGTGCAGTAGATAAGCCAAAGGGCAGTGCAGAGGAGTTGGTAATGCAAATAGCCTGCTTTGAAGCGGAGGTATCTTCTGCAAGATTCCCTGATTGGGATATGCAGGTAAGCCTCAAGTCTAGAGTTACCAACCACGCATCCTTGCCTAGCATAGGCAGTAACTGTTGTAGTCAGCATCTTGAATTTTGGAAAGTCCAGAAATGTATTTAGAATGGATAAGTCCAGAATTGGACGCCATGATTTGTCTTTTCTGGGTACCAGGAAAAGTCTTGAATAAAAACCTTGTCCCTTTTCCTTTTCTGGCACTGGTTGAATAGCCCCCATATTCATAAGGGACATAACTTGTTTCTGTGCCTCTGTCCACGGATTTGGATCTGTTTGGGATTAGCAACGTGTGGAAATGAAATCTGTATCCCTGGGATACTATATTTAAAACCCACTTGTCCTGCGTAATAAGTTGCCAATTTTGTGCATGAAGTGCCAGTTTCCCCCCCAAAGGGGCTGCCAAAAGTTAAGTGCTTGGTGATTGCAGAGAAAAGTAATTGAGACTTTATACCGTAGGAAGGTGCCTTGCTACTTCCAGATTTGGAGATGGGAGCACCCCATTGTTTTGTTCTGTAAGTTCCTTGTGACTGAAACCTGGAGCGTTTGGAGTGTCTGGGTTTGACCTGAGCGGCTCTGGTGGGTATTGGAAAGGACCAATTCTTAGTAGGCCAGAACCTACTGAACCTGGGTGGCTGCACTTGTAGGAAATAGTTTACAGTTTGCATAGATTTAGCTTCATCTTCCATCTTTTTCAAAACTTCTTCTGCCTTATTACCAAATAGACTGTCCTGTAGTAAAGGAGCATCCAACAATTTTGCTTTAACATTATCAGGCAGATTTTGCTCCTTGAGCCAAGCATGTCTTCTTATTACAGATCCAGTTACAGCAGCCCTGCAAGAGGCCTCCAAGGAATCAAAACCACATTGCAAAGTATGCTTTCCAACTTGTTCAGCTGAATGCAATAAATCCTGCAACTCTATTTTCCACACAGTCAGAAATCAACATCATTTTCTGTTCAAGTAAGCCCATGACATGCTGCTGATATTTAAGCATATGAAATTGACAGTTTAAAGCCTTGATTGCCAAGGTTGCAGATGTGTAAACCTTCTTACCTCATCTATCCAGCATCCTACAGTCTCTATCAAAAGGGGTAGGATTTTTAGCAGTAGAAGCCTTAACGCCCTTGGGACCCTGAGAAATGGTTTCAGGGTCAGCAGTAGGGTTTTTAAAAAGGAATTTGTGGGAGTCAGGAACCCTGGAATATCTGTCTGGCTTACTAGGAGCAGGAGGCAGGGAATAAGGAGCCATACTGGAATCTGAGAAAACACCAACAATGTCTAGAACAGGAGGTACAGCCAAAGGACTATGCTGACAAAGGAAAACCCTAAGCCTCTTTTTAGATTCTGAGAAAACCTGACTCTCCCAGTGAAAGTTTTCCCTTAAGGTATGCAAAGTTTCTCCAAAAGAAAAATCCTCAGGAGGAGCAGCAGAATGGATGGAATCTTCTGCATCAGAGTCCTCATAAGGTGGAATAGATAATTCCTGATCAGAAGAGGAATCGGAAGAAATAGAAACCTGATCTGATGATTCATAGTCAGTGCCTTGCCTAGGCCTCTCAGCAGGAGGGGGATGGGAACCCCTGATCAAGGTAATTAAATCCTCAACCATTTTGATAATTTGTTTTTTAGGCATAGGGGCCTGTGCACGTGGCCCAAGCATCGTTTTTTTAGACATAGATGTTGATTTTGGCCTAGGTTTTGAAGATGGCCTCGGTTTAATATACAAATCTTTAGGCCTGAAAACACCCTCAGAAGCCGGTGTCTGCACAGCGGCTATGGACCCATCTAAGGGAGAGACATCCACGGGTTTAAAACTTAAAGTGTCTCACAGCATACCGGACTCCGAATGGGTCTCAGTAGAGGCCTGCATATCAAAAGTAGCGGGTATTGGGGGCTGCAAAAGTGCCTCACTGAGTACCAGCGAACCGGCGACTGGCTTAGGAGAAGCTTTGTCATTGGTTTTGGACATAGACGGTCTGTCTCTGTCTTTTTCTTTGCGTTTTTTGTGTATTCCGGTAGTCGGATTGCTAACAGACGACATTTCTGGATAGTTAAATCTTGAGCCAAAATAGTGCGTTGATTACATTTAGCACAAAACCGTCAGCAAGGTACGTTGTGGTCAGGGCCTAGGCAAGGAATACAGTACAAATGAAAATTCTTATGAGGTATTTGCTTCCCACAAGTAATACAATTATTAACTTTTACTGACATCGATAAGGAGCAAGAAAAAGTTTCCCCAACGGGGTACTTAGCTTTAGGTTGAAGACTGTTTCTGAAACTCGAAAACAAAAATTTCAGGAGTTGGCCGACCGGCACTTGCGAACTTCTTCTACTTCGGGTATCGCACGGCAAGAAAGACTGATGAAAATGGCATCGGCTGCATGTTTTATACCCCTGATGACCTGACGTCATGGAAGAAGGGACAGCAACCAATGCAGGACCCAAGACTTTGTTAATCAGGCCGAATGAGGGAAACCTGCCAGCAGATTACCCAAATGCAATGACTGCAACAGTGAAACACTAAGAACATCTACAGTTATCCGGCATCTACCAATCCTCATGGGTGACGGTTAACCGAGTTTACAGTATAAATATTGTACAAGAACAAAGTACGGGAAATGTGAAAGAATGGAAGTCTGCAAGACTCAACTACTGGAGCAACACACACTGTAAATACCACTGGAGCAGTAGATAGTCTAAAGGCTTAGTTAGGAGAGAGAAAAAAAATCTTTATGTCTGAAATATTTCCCAGTAGGAATGGTAAGCATCTTTTAAGTCTAGATTTACAATGAAAGCTACTAAGGGGACAAGAGCTTACATGGTCTGAAGGGATAACTTTTCGAACCTTGAAACTTATTTTGTTTTTAAAAACCTTTATTAAATTGTCACATAAGATACAGGTACACATACCAAACAAGCCATTTACATACATCATATACAACTTCTTTACTTTATAACAGCTGACATTAAATTCATTATTACATAAATTGCTTAATTCCTGCCTTTCTTACACCTCACCTGATTATCTGCATGTACTCCCACTTTCCTTCTTCTAAAGATCCCACTTCCAGCTCTTATCTATTTTACAATATTCAGTACTTCAGATGCAGTTGGTTTAGATCTTCATTTCCATTTTACATAAATTGCTTTTTCTGCAGACAAAAGAATTAAACAATGCCTATGCCTAAGCAATTCATATTAACAATATTTTTGCTCAAAACCAGAATAAACTAGATTCCTAAATGTAAACAACTACCTTAAATTCCTTACACCTCCTTACTCTCTCTCTTTCAGTTACTTCCTTACTGTTAATTCACTTCACTGACTTTCTCTCTAAATATATTATAAGCCTGTCTTTCCCTCACTTCTTACAGCAATTCCTGTTGGTACTAGACTAACTTATCTTTAACTTCTCTACAAACTATCTAAAATTTCTCTAAATATTAAGTGATGGTCATATACCGTGTATCGATTCTTAAACAATAATTTTATACTATGTCTAATTTGTTATAATTATATGAACTGCAAATGTTTTTGCTTTATTTCTGAAGAATGCATTACTGTTCTTAAAATGTTTTGTAATACTCTGGAGCTTTTCTCCCCAGACCTCTGCTTAAAATGGGCTTCTACCCAGTCGGACTTTCCCGGTAATCAAATGTCAACAAATACATACATATCATCCTTCCCCAGCTCAAAATAATAATTTCCTCAGTTAGTCATTTGCTTTCCCAGTATTTCTGCAAGAATACACTGTAGGAAATTTTTGAAATCTGTCATTTCATTATACTCCCAAAAAACGTTCCCAGTTATCACTTCCTTCCTAATCACACCTCCAACATTTATCTACCCGAGAAAAATTCTGTGAAGTCTACTTGGGGTATTAACATATCTATGCAAACACTTACTAGAAAAAAATCCAAAACCTTCTGGACTTCGTTACACACTTGAAAGCAATCCATATGTCCCAACTCTGTCTCCATTTTCCAGTTTCTCTTCCCAATCTTTTCTAACCTACCTTTATTGATACTTGCAGTTATCATGCTATAATTTATATGCTCTACTATTTTTCCCTTTGTTCATAGCAACTTCTGTTCCACATTCAACTAAACTGTATAACAGGTCTTTCACTTAGGACTTTCCTACCCTCTCTCTCTTTTTCCTATACTCTATCAACCCCTGGGTAGGGAGGACAGTCTAGCTTGCAGTCCAAACTTCCTGGCCTCATCCCACTCTATTACCTTTCCCTCAAAAGTTATTTGCTCCCAATAACTTGGTTCCTTTGCTGGTTTTCTCTAGTTAATTCCACAGCCCCCTCTTTCTTATTTTCTGTACACTTACCTGCAGCCATCACCATTAGCAAAATCGCATTTCATTACTTCCATTGTTGGCTTACTTCTTAGAAAGCTTTCTGCAGCTTTATAAATTCTGTATGGTTATTATTCTCCTTAAATATCTGCATCCAAAAATCCCACTCTCTTCTTACTTCTTGAACTACTCCATAATCATACCTTTCTAATTTGAATTATAAACTTCTGATTGTGTTACATATTTGGACTTTGGGATGTCAACAAACTGAGAAAGGAGAGGTTTAGCACAGGGCTCTAAGTTGCTTCCTTCTTTAAAAAGCAACGAAAGGCCACCACAATAAAGGAATGGCACTTAAAAACAGTATCCAAATAAACAAAGTCCCAGGCAACCAAGGCTGTAGGTTATTACATTTATTCAACTTAAAAGTAAAAATAAAAACAGGTAAGCGCTTTCACGATACAATAGATCACTTCATTAGTCACATTACAAAGAAACATCTATATAGTAAAAGCACTGTGACATTTCCTGTTGTAAGAAGCATGTAAAAAAATGTCATAATAGCAATATACTTACAAAACACCCAAGTACAAAACTTTAAAACATTCATATAAAAATATGTATATAAACGCACATTTTAATTTGGGAGTGGGCATGTCTTCAACATAGGCTTCAGGGAAACAACCTCCTTTAGTCCTGGAAACTTATCTGCTTGAAGTGTTAAAATCCAGGCCTCCTTCCTTTGGCAACAGAAAAATCCTTACATAAAATCCTCTGTCCATCTGACAGGCAGGCACTATGATTCCTCGAGATAATCTTCATAATAAAACTGGACGAAACATGGATAACTGGTTTTCTAAGCAAGGAGGGATCTCTGCAAGGGGTAGGCTCCCATCTTCAAGTGTAGCTTGTTGAATTCCTTTGAGAATCCATTTGTCTAAAATAATCAGGTGCCTAAATTCAGAGACTAGGAGAGATTGCCAGGGTTTGTGGAAGGGGATAGCCTGAAGAGGCCAGCAGTTATTGACTTTTTTGGACTGTTCCCGACAGACAGACCCGCCCCCCGTTTTTTTCCAGTTACCTTGCCATTGTTTATTATGATCCTGTTTGGAGGCACCTTGCTGCTTGAATTGCTTTTTGAGAAAGGGAGCTGGGACAGAAGGAAATTTTTTACATGCCTTAAAAAAAAAAGAAGGTTGGAAGATTTTGGCCACTCACTGAATAAACTTCACCCGCCATGTCAATCTGTTAAGAACCCTAGTAACATAACGACCAAACAGTATTTCCTTTTCCAGGGGGAAATTTTAAAATGCCCATTTTAACAACTTCAAAAAGATTATATAAACACCTTTACTGAATTACTGAATCATCAACTTGACATGGTCACATTTGCATAAAAGTAATAAAACTATATTAAGTTAAAATTAAACATTATGCTTCAAATATATTGTTACATATCATACAAATAAAGCAATATTTCATAATTATTCAGTTCCTGCCCATTTTCTTTAAACAAGAAACATCTTTATTAAGCCATCACTTATGACATCAGCAATCCTACATTTACATAAATGAAAACAAACCACACCGACACAACTCTAGTTGGAAGCATTTTACAACGCAAACCATACTGACACACTTCCAATTCCAAACATTGTACTTCACTTATAATCTACTCATTTTCAGTCAAACATTACATAGCTCATTTAAGTCCTGCCTTCTCCAATAAACTCTGGCAAGTCTTCTCATGACTGACCCAGAAGCAGCAGCCCTGAAGGCAGTATTTGCAGCATCATAAGAACACTTTAAAGTATGTTTAGTTACATGAGAAAAAGGCAGTAAAAGACATAAAAATATTTTTTTCACCCCCAAAAGATGAAAGATCAACAGTTAAACCTTTCTGTTCTCAAAAGACAAAAGTAAAAATATCGATATGCGAGCCTGGCAATTCAATATTCTGAACATTAAAGTGGAAGAATAAAAACTTTCTAACATTTGTCAAAAGCTTTCACATCCTTGTGTGAGGGAATGCGATTAACAATTTGTCTAGCAGAAGCAGATTTCGATAGGGAATCATTGCAGGGTCTGCTGTAAGGTTAAAAAGCAAGTTATGTGCAACTCTGAGGTACCCTGTACAACCTTGCCAAACTTCCCAAGGTAAACTACAAGCTGTGAGAAAAAAAAGTTATGTACTCACCATAACGTTCCATCCGAGTAGTTGTACTTCATTTGTCTTCAAACTGTGAGAATACGGATCTGTATCTGATCCGAGCCGGCAACTACTACTCGCATCCGCTCCGAGCTCCAGACCACCCCCCCTTACCCATAATACACCTCCACTGCCTTCCATCCCCAGATTGAGTTTGCTGAACTTATACTGATAACCCAACCTGATAATATACTTGTGACCTATACTGCAGCCCGGAGGCTGATCATGCGCCAATGTCTGGGGGAAAGAGGGAGGGACACTTGAAGACAAATGAAGTACAACTACTCAGATGGAACGTTATGGTGAGTACATAACTTCTTTATCTGAAGTAGTTTACTTCATTTGGTCTTCAACCTGTGGGACAGAGTCCCCAGCTACTAAAACTCCTGGGAAGCCCTCATGGAAGGATATTCCGGAGCACCGGGGAACCAAAGGATACTCTCCTTCTGGAAGTCAAATCCAATTTCTAAAGAGAAATTATGTATGAGATGAGAACCAAGTAGCTGCAGAGCAAACGTCATCCAAAGACTCCCTAGACCAGAAAGCCGTAGACAGCCATGGACCTAGTGGAATGAGCTTTTACCTGACCTGGAGGAGACATGCCTCTCTTCTTATCCATCTAGCTATAGTGACCTTGGAGATTGTTTCTTTCTATAAACCCTTTTTGGGGAAACCTAACAATTGATCAGATTTATGGAAATTTTTTGTTGTGTGTAAATAAAATCTCAACTGTCTATGAACATCCAACATGTGTAGTTTGTATTCCATCTTGTTTGTAAAACTGGAAAGAACACAGGCAAATTTATCATCTGATATTGACTGGTGATGCCACCTTAGGAAGAAAGGATGGACTGGTTCGAAGGGAAACTCTGTCTTTATGAAAAATTATGTACGGAAGTTTGATGGACAAGGCCAGTAATTCTGAAACCATTCTAGCCGAGGTACTAGCCACCAGAAAATCTGTTTTCCAGGATAAAAATTTTAGATCTGCAATTGCGGTAGGCTTGAAAGGCGGAGCAACCAGAGCTTGGAGAACCATAGTAAGGTCCCACTGAGAGACAGGATCTTTGACGGGGGGGGGCGTAGCAAAAAAATACCTTTGATAAAAGCTTTACACAGTCTGGAAGATGCTAAGGATGCAGAATTCTCGCCCACATGAAAATGGGAAATGGCAGCCAACTGAACTTTGACAGTAGAAGAACTAGCCCCGTGCTGGAAAATATGAGCTAGAAAATGAAGAATAGCAGAAACAGGAGCCGTGAAAGGGTCTAAAGGCCCAGAAGGAAATATTTTTCCACTTGCTGTGATAAACCTTTCTGGTAGAAGACTTATGAGCAGCTACCAAAATAGATCTAACCGAGGAGGATAGTCTGGGAGTCCTAGCAACTACAGGAACTGCAGCAGCCAAGCTGTGAGCTTCAGGCTGTCCAGGCTCAGATGAGGCAGCCCCGAAGGGTGTGAAATCAAATTCTGAATGGGATCTAGGATCCAAGGTGGAGCCAGAAGGTGAGACAAAGGAAGGGAAACCATACCTGGCGATGCCAGAATGGGAAAATGAGGATCACCTTGCTCCCCAGTCGACAAGCTTTCTGCAGAAACCTCATAATTAGAAGTATTGGCGGGTAGGCATACAGAAGACTGGGAGGCCAAGCATTAACTATAAAGTCTCTGGGGGGGTCTCCCCCGGCAGGGGGTTCAGAGCAAAAAACTTGCTGCACTTCGCGTTGGAAGGAGATGCAAGAGATCACAGCAAGGTTGACCCCACTCACTGAAGATGTGTTCCGCTACTGACAGATTCAGAAACCACTCGTAAGACATCAGAATGGCACGACTTAGCCTGTCTGCTAGGATGTTGGACTGTCCCAGAATAAGCGTTGCGATGAGAGAGTGACTGGTGGAGATCACCCATTTCCACACTCTCATGGCCTCGTGACAAAAGGGGTAAGATCTGGTCCCTCCCTTATTTGTTGATATACCAGACTACTGACATGTTGTCTGAATGAATGGCAATTGCCCCCAATGGAAGAAAGGCATGAAGGGCCTGCAACGCTAGAAGGACCACCCTTCATCTCTATGACACTGATATGCAAGCTGGTCTCTATGGGGGGACCACAGGCCTTGGACTGTTCTGCCCGAACAATGCCCCCCCACCCAAGTTGGGAGGCATCCGTGGTCACTGTGGTTTGGACCGGGGCTGGAACAAAGGTTCATCCCTCCAAAATGTCCAGAGAGCTCATCCACCATATGAGGTATGGCCAACACACTCAACTTCGATGGCTAGGATAAAGTCAATAGCAGTTCCAACACGGACCATTGAACCGCTAGAGTCCACTGAAGAATCCGCATGTGTAGCAGAGCATACAGAAGAAGAGTTATGGTTGCTGCCATGGAGCCTAGGGCCCTCAACACTGATTCCACTGTTGGGAGGTGAGAACGGTATATCAGGGAGACATGCATCCAGAGGTTTTGAACTCTCTCCGAGGTCAGGAATATTTTGCACTTAAGAGTATCTATCCTGGCACCAATGTAGTCCATCACCTGTACAGGATCTAGGAGAGATTTGGATGTGTTGATTGTGATACCCAAACTCAGGGCAAGTGTCAAAAAATAATCCCTGGTTTGGGAAAGTAGATGCCTGGTGTAAGTAGTGAGGAGCCAATCTTCCAGGTACAGATAGACCTGAATCCCCTGAAGCCTCAGGTGAGCCACTACAGCTGCTATCACTTTGGTAAACACCCTGGGGGCTGTGGTGAGACCAAAGGTTAGGGGCTCGAAACTGATAATGACTGACTCCTGGCTGAAGTGGAGGAACCTCCTGGAGCTTCTGTGCATTTTTATGTGATAGTAAGCATCCTGGAGGTCTAAAGAGCAGATCCAGTCGCTCTCTTGCAGGTAAGGCATGATGGACTGTAGCTTGACCATCCAGAACTTCTCATTGGCAACAGACAGGTTCAGGGTAGAGAGGTCCAGAATGGGCCTTAAGTCCCCCATTTTCTTTTGACACTAAAAAGAACCTGGAGTGAAAGCCCTTTCTGGACTGATATGGGAGGGGGGGGGGGGTTGATGGCTCGTTTTACTAGCAGCTTGGAAATTTCCTGTGCTGCTGCCTCCCTTTGCGTGGGTGGAACGTCTGGGAGATGTCTGGAATATATGAGGGTACCCACGAAGGGGACAGAATATCCTCTGGATATGATTTGAAGCACCCAGCGGTCAAATGTTATTGACTCCCATGCCATTGGGTGCAAGGACAATCATCCCCTGACTGCCTCCAGAGTAGGGCAGTCGGGCAATCCCTCAGGGTTGCTGCCCGGGTCTGTCAGAGAATGGTTCGAGACCCGAAGTTCCACGGACCCCCTCTGCCTCTGGGCCGGCGTATATTCTGTCCCCCTCTGCCTCTGGGGGAACAGCAGCCCCGAGTGTCCCGGGAATACTGAGACTTCCGGAACCACATCTTTTACTCTCTCTGGTTCCAAGAAAAGGACCTTTGAGGGTTAGAGAAGTAGATTCCGACAGCAAACAGTGTCTTCCCATCCTTCTCGCTCTTGTCTAGGGTCTTCTTGACAGTCTTACCAAAAAGTGTAGAGCCATCAAAAGGGGCACTGGCAAAAGATTCCTTAAAGGGTTCAGAAAATTGACAACCTGAGTGAGGCGTTACGCCTCATGGACACGCTGGATTCAGCCACCCTAGCCGCTCCATGAATGTATTAGACACCACTTTTAGAGTGGCCATACTCATGGAGAATGAAGCCTTGTCCTCCTACGACATGGACTTGGGGGGGGACGACTCCTCCAGCTCCTTTACCAAGTTACGCTGGAGTCTAGTGACACGGGCCAAGTAATTCAGCACCCTTATCAAAAAGGTAGCTGAAGCATACACCAGCTTCACCAGGCGGTCCATCATCCGTGACTCCCGGTCAGGATAGTGGACCAAGGAACTCTCTTGAGCACGTTTCTTCTTAATGGCTGCTGCTACCACCATGGCATCCACGGGGGAGCCCTTATTCCAGGATGGCCTGTCAATGGGAGAGGTTTAAAATTTTATCGGGTCACTTGGGGATAGGCTCCATGGTGTTCAGTTCCTTCCACGCCTGCAAGGTGACCAAATCCACTAAAAGATCCGCAGGAGGGGACACCCAGGAAGTAGACGGGCCCATGCCGAAAGCCTCCAAGAACACAGACTCATCTGAAGAGGGCTTGGGGGCAGACCAACCTCCTCGCCGGCACAGGATCTCCATGATGTCTCCAAAGGCGACATCCTTGGGAGGTGATCTTGGGGAACCCTCTCCATCATCTAAATCCGTGACCTCGGTGAGGGACTCAAGAGAGTCCAAGTGCCTCCTCTTGCACGTATGCTTGCGAGGCACACCTCCGGTGGGGCTCTCTGAAGGGGCGCTCGCAAGCCATTTGTTCCTCTGGGGGGGAACCATTTGGGGTTCTTCAGGCACAGGCTGTCCCTCTGGTAAGAATGGGGACTATAGACAGAGCCGAGGGGGTCTGGAAGAAGTCCAAGTGGGGCGGTCAGGGGTCTCGATCTGACGTAAAGGACCCTTTCTACCACATCGAACGCCATAGGAGAACAGATCTACTGGGAAGCTATTAAGAAGGCCTATCTCCTCGGGTCCGACATGAGAATCAGAACCGGGCCTCAGGTGGACAGAGCCCTGAGGGAGGGGACCTGGCCCGACAAAGTCGGAGCTGATGGAAAAGGTTCCACTACCTCGGATCAGACACCCAAGCTCTGGCTCTGAGAGCAGCTTGGATCCATGCTGTTCGGATCCGAAATGTTCCAGGTAGCTGTCGGCATTAAGGAAACCAGTACCGTCTGCGTCAAACCCCCTTCAAAGACGGCCTCAGATCTGAGTACTCTGAAGCTGAAGGTCGGATAGGAGAAGGAAAAATTTGTTGAAAGAAAGGCAGTCAGCTCCCCCCTAAAGAGGGAGAGGGGGTTGGCAAGACCCCCATCTGGATCTGGGTATGGATAAAGTGCCTCATCATCTTGTCCAGATCCATATCCGATAAGGAGCAGGTTGACTGTGACGAGACCACGGACTCTGACCTGGAGGGTCAGGGAACCGAGGTCCGAGAGACTGGAAGTGCCCCCTCCAGCTCCGGGGAGAACCCCAGAGATCGTAGCCAAGGGGAGTCACAGATCTGATGGGTTTTGCTAGGTGAAGAGAGGTCCAGGGACCTATTCCTCTTCTCCCTCATCTTTGACTCTCTCTCCCTTTCTCTACCTCTCTTCTGCTCCACTACCACAGGCTTACAGGCAGGAGTTTGAGTCCCAGCCTGTGAGGGAGAAGCCAGAGGAAGAGAGGAGGGAGAGGCAGTCACAGCAGCCGCTGTGACTGAAGCCGAAGACGAGGAAAAGAGTAGTTAGGAGGAAGAAGACCTTTGCGGGCCAACTTGGCATTCCTATCCTTTAAAGCACGGGGGTTGAACCACGCACAAATATTGCAATCCACACTAAGGTGGGCCACACCCAAACAACACACAAGAGTGTGGCCATCTGCTGGGAAGAGCTTACGGCCACACACTGTGCAGCGCTTAAAGATAAGCTTTTCAGCCATACTAAACGGAAAGAAAGCCTTAAAAAAGACTGGCATTACTTTCCTAAAATCACTCGCACACAAACCCACTCACTACGCTAGACTAAAGAACAATACCGAGGGGAAGGGGCACCACAGAACAAACTACTCTAACTTTCTACCCAACACTAACACTCGACGCCAAAGCGATGGGAGGGGAGAAGGGGTATCTAAACTAACCTGATGAAAAAAAGTGAAAGTTTTTTTACTTACAGAAAGTTAAACAACCCACTGCTAGCTGGAGCTCAGAAGACATGATGTATAGCAAATTGCGGCAAATGAGATCTGGCGATGGAAGGTAGTGGAGGTGTATTATGGGTAAGGGGAAGTGTCTGGAGCTCGGAGCTGATGCTAATAATAGTTGCCGGCTCGGATCAGATACGGATCCGTATTCCCACAGGTTGAAAACGGAATTAACCACTTCAGATAAACATTCTTTAGACGTAGATAAATTCAGTTGTGTAAAACCTTATCATAACAGTAGATGTTCTTCCCTTTATTGCTGCAGTATTCCTTACCAAGAGTAGCGCAACATCCGACCAGTATACCAAAACCTTAGGTTCTAATAGAAAATATTCCTGAGTTGACAACCACGGAGCTAGAAGATAGCGTTGAAACCTTAATGTTGAAAATTTAAAACTTTAGGCTTTATTTAAACATAAAACTTCATTTAAAACCAAAGGGTAAAAAAGAATAAAAGTGCTTTCAACCTATTCAGGCCTTCAGTTCAGTAAATCTTTTAAGTTTGTGCTGAATGTTTTAAACATTTATGCACCTATCAGGAACATTTATTTTGGACACGCCTTCAGTAGCTTCAATTCATTAAACACTTAAAGAACAAGCCCTCAGCAGATAATCAACAAATGGATATATGCCTATTTTTTAACACAGGTTTAAGGGGAACTATAGCATTTAACCCGGGATACTTGTGTGCTCTAAGGTTAGTATTCCATTTTATTTCTCAGGTTTCTGTTAGATTCTTCACATGTCCTCCTCTGGGACTTGGTATAATTATATCCACAGCTTGGAAGTAGAAAGAATGTGTAGCAAAACATTTCACATGGTTGGCCAAACTACTTTGAACGTCTTCATGTAAAATATCTCTAAGGTGCCTTAAAATACGGTCCTTGAAGCGTTGGTCCGTTTTCCCTATATAAAATGCTGTACACTGTTTACAGGTCACTAAGTATACTAGATGTTTGGTGTTACATGTGGCAGATACCTTGAAATTATATTCTTTGCCATTTATTGGATGCCTAATTCCTGGAACAGGATTAATATATGGGCATGCTTTGCATCTCCCACATTTTCTCATTCCTGTGGGTTCAGGGAATCTTTTATGATGCATCTTTACGGCAAAGTAACTGTTTCAAGTTCTTTTTATTTTTATAAACGAATCTTGGTTTTCTCCCACTAATGCTTTAAGCTTCTCATCTTCCAGGAGTATCGGCCAATATTTATTAATAATTTCACAAGTTTGCTGATTATCTGAGTTGTAGGTGAGCAAACAATTAATCTTCTGCCCTTGCTGGTTCTCCTGGGGTTTAGCTTTGTGTTCATCATCAGATGCTGTTAAATAGTAGGGACAACCTTTAGTCTTTCTGAAGGTGTTATGATCTACTGGTTTATTCAGATCAGATTCTTTATAGCCTCTCTTTCTAAGATGTCCTTTGAGCAATTCACATTCCTCCTTAAATATATTTTCCTCAGTGCATAACCTAGATAGGCGCATCCTTTGATTTTCCATTATATTCTTGTAGATATGACTTGGGTGCATACTATGGCGATATAAATAATGGTTACGCAAAGTTTCCTTGCGATGTGCTCCTGTTCAGAGACCTTGCGTGACATCATAGCTGTGGATATAATTATACCAAGTCCCAGAGGAGGACATGTGAAGAATAGTACAGTTGTGTACCTTCCATAAATGTAGATGTTCGAGTGTATTCACTGTTGCAGTCATTACACTTGGGTTATCCTGCTGGCAAGCTACCCGCAGTCGGCCTGAATTCCAAAGTCCTGCTCCGGCATTGGTTGCCGTCACCTCTTCCCTGACGTCAGTGCGCGAGGGGGTAAAAAAGATGCAGCCAACACCATTTTCTTCACTTTTTCTTGCCCCAGATGTCAGGTGCTCCTAAAGTGGTAGGCTAAATTAAGCCAATAAGCATGCACACACAAAACACTTTTCCTTCATCTACAAGCAAATACACCACATAGGTTGCACAGAATAGAGAAGTAAAGATAAGGTCCAGCAAAGATAAGGGGGATGGAGGGTGGGTAACTTGGACTGCAACAGTGAATACACTCAAACATCTACATTTATGGTAGGTACATAACTGTACTATGTTCATCATGTTTCACTGTTGCAGTCATTACCCTTGGGTTGAATCCCAAAGCTGAGGTTGGGTGGCTGGGTCTAAATGGAATTAGGAGTGGCTATGAGGCCTGCAGAACTGCAGTGGCGAAGCCTGCCCTGGATTTAGAGTAAAGAGGTAAGTGGTAGTGCTTAGTAAAGGTGTGCACTGAAGTCCAAGTTGTAGCTTCCAAAATGTCCTTAGTTGGTACTCCTCTGAGGAAGGCTGCTGAAGTAGCTGCTGCTCTGGTTGAGTGTGGCCTGATGCCCTTAGGCACTGATTTGCCATGGTGAGAATAACAGAAATGAATGCAGTGGGCTATCCACTTGGAAATAATCTGCTTTGAGGTAGCTTTTGCTTGAGATCCTGCAGCATATGCCACTAAGAGCTGCTCAGATTTCCTGAAAGCTTTAGTTTTGTCCAAGTAGAAGTGTAGCTGTCTGTGTATGTCCAAAGAATGTAGAAGTCTCTCCCCCTTATTCTGTGGGTTGGGATAAAAGGTAGGCAGATTGTTTGATTAAGAGCCACACTGGACACTACCTTAGATATAAATGTTCGGTTTGTCCTCAGAGAAACCCTGTCCGGGTGGAAAATTATAAAAGGTTCAACTGCCATTAGTGCCTGTAACTCTGAGACTCTCCTTGCTGAAGTTACTTCTAAGAGCAGAGCTGTTTTCCATAAGACTTTGATCTCAGCTGTATTGGCTAGCTCAAAAGGAGGCAGTGTGAGTTTTTCCAAGACAAAACTGAGGTCCCATGCAGGTATTGGTGCTCTTCTTGGGGGTCTTATGTTTTTGGCCCCTCTGAGGTACTGCCTTAGTAGTGGATGTGAAAAAATAGGTGGGTCCATATTGTAATGGGCTGAAATGGCAGAAGCATGAATTTTAATCGATGAAAAGGATAGGCCTTTGTCCAACATCTCAGTTAGGTATTTTAAAATCTGAGGAATATTTGGTACAAACATGTCAATTTCTTGTGCCTGGTTCCAAGCACAGACTCTCTTCCACTTCTCTGCATATGATTTTCTGGTGCTGGGCCTCCTGGCCTCCAGAATAACACCCATAACTGCTTTGGAGAGAGGTGTGTTCTGAATGGTTACATTATCCGCCATGCAACCTGATTTAGGGTTTTGAGTTGGCTGTGCAGGATCTGATTGTTCTGTTGGGTCAGTAAATGAGGAATTGGAGGCAATGTCCAGGCTGGGCCTTGAGACAAGCTCTTTAGGATTGGGTACCAGTGCTGGCGTGGCCAGTCTGGGGCAATCAGAATCATTTTTGGCTTCTCGTCTGACCTTTAGGAGTACTTTGGGGAGGAGAGGTAGTGGAGGAAAGGCATATACTGAAAGGTTTTCCAGCTGAATGATAGAGCATCCACTTTCCATGCTAGCTTGTGATAAGTCCTTGTGCAGAATCTCTGTAGTTGGCAGTTGTGAGGGGAGGCATCCCCATGTCCTTGTTATTATGATGAAGATGTGTGGATCTAGTTTCCACTCGTGAGGATCTATGAGGTTTCTGCTTAGTTCGTCTGCCAGAGTATTTGCCTTTCCTGGCAGGAATTGCACTTGCAGGTGTACCTGGTAAGTCAGTGCTGTGTTCCACAAAATCATGGCTTGTCTGCAGAGGGGGTAAGAATGCGTGCCTCCCTGCTTGTTTATGTACCACATGACTGTAGTATTGTCCATCTTTATCAGCAGCTGTCCTGGATGAAGCAGATCCTTGAAAGCTGTCAGTGCATTTTGGACAGCCAGCATTTCTTTTAGATTTATATGAAGATGCATTTGGCTTGTTGGCCATGTGCCCTGAATACATTTTCCCACCATGTGGCCCCCCCCAGGCATAATCTGATGCATCTGTTGTTATCGTCTGCCTGGCAGTGGGTAAGGTGAAAAGATGTCCCTTGTTGTGGTAACAGGCCTGTGCCCACCATCGAAACTCCTGCAGGCAGGGAATGAGTGAAATTAATTTTTCCAGGCTGTGGCAATGTTGAGTCCAAACACGTTTTAGATACCATTGTAGTTTCCTCATATGCAGTCTTGCATATGGAATTAACAGAATGCAGGATGCCAGGAAGCCCAAAGCCTGCAGAATTTTTCTTGCAGATAACTGGGTTTTTGTTGCCAACATTTCGAAGTAAGAAGTCAGTTGCCTTTGTCTGGCGTGAGATAAGCCATCTGGGCAGTTGTATGTAAGCTTGCATCCAGGATTATCATCTCTTGTGAGGGTACTAGCTTTGATTTCTTTTCGTTTACTGTGTACCCTAGACAAATTAGCAATCTTTTTACAAACGCCAGATGATTTAGTAAAATGTCCTTGTTCTCTGCTTGAATAAGGCAGTCGTCCAAGTAGGGATATATTTGAATTCCTCTGTCTGCAAAATGCAATTACTGGTGCCAGGCATTTTGTGAAGATCCTTGGCACAGTAGATAAGCCAAAGGGCAGTGCAGAGAATTGGTAGTGCATTGAGCCAGTTATGAATCTGAGGTATCTTCTGCAAGACTGTCTGATTGGGACATGCAGGTATGCCTCTTTTAGGTCCAAAGTTACAAGCCAAGCCTTCTTGTCCAGCATGGGCAGAAGTTGCTGCAGAGTCAACATTCGGAATTTTGGAACATCCAGAAAAGTGTTTAGAATAGACAGGTCCAGTATTGGACTCCAGGGCTTTGTGCTTTCTGGGTACCAAGAAAAGTCGTGAATAAAATCCTTGTCCTTGCTCCTGTAACAGTACTCTGAATGGCCCCCATGTCCATGAGGAATGAAACTTGTTGTTGTGCCTCTGCCCATTGATTGTGTGGCAGGTCTGGCATGCCTCTTGCCTTTGGGCAGGGTGTGAAAGTGGAACCTGTAGCCCTGAGACACTATATTCAAGATCCGTTTGTCCTGAGTGATCATGTGCCAGTTTTGTAAAAAAAAGTGCTAGTTTTCCCCCTTAGGGAGCTTCCAAAAGGTAAATGCTTAGTACTGTAGAGGAAAGTCATTGGGACAGTTTCCTATAGGGTTGAGATGGCTTCTCCGCTTTTGGAGGTAGAAGCATCCCATTGTTTAGGCCTGTATGAGCCTTGGGGCTGGGATCTGCCTCTAGGGCGTCTGTATCTGCCTCTTTGTGGCCTGTCTGACACTGGAAAGGACCAATGTTTTTGAAGGCCAGTTCCTGCTAAATCTGGGTGGCTGTACCTGTAAGAAATCCTTAACTGTCTGCATAGATTTCGCTTTATCCTCCATTTTCTTCAACACCTCTTCTGCCTTAACACCAAACAAAGTATCATGCTGTAATGGAGCATCTAATAATTTTGCTTTAACATGATCAGGCAGATTCTGTTCCTTTAACCAAGCATGCCTCCTAATCACAGAACCCATTACAGCGGCCCTGCAAGAGGCCTCCAAAGAATCAAAACCACATTGCAAAGTATGTTTTCCCACTTGTTCAGCTGCATGCAATAAATCCTGCATTTCCTTTTTTTCTGGACATTGAGTTAGACAACATTTTTTGTTTTAATAGAGACATTAAGCATTGCTGATATTTTAGCATATGAAATTGACAATTTAAGGCCCTCACAGCCAAAGTGGCAGAAGTGCAACCCATCTGTCCAGTGCTCTTGAATCTCTATCAGAAGGGACAGGGTTTTTAGCAGTGGAAGCTTTGGCACCCTTAGGACCCGGAGATATGGTTTCTGGGTCAGCAGCAGGGTTTTTATATAGAAATTTATGGGAATATGGGACCCTGTAGTATCTGTTTGGCTTAACAGACAGGGGGTATAGAGTCTGGAGATAGGCTGGACTCCAAAAAAAACATCCATCTACAATGTCCAGAACAGGGGGAATAGCAAGGGGCCTGTGCTGAGGAAGTAAAAGAAAATCTCTGATCCTTTTCTTAGATTCTGAGTAATCCTGGCTCTCCCAATGAAAGTGCTCCCTCATGGTATGCAGGGTTTCCCCAAAGGAGAAATCTTCAGGAGGAGAAGCTGAAGGAATAGATTCTTCAGCATCAGAATCCGCATAAGGAGAAAGAGAGTATTCCTGATCAGAGGCTGAATCAGACGAAATGGAAACCTGATCTGAAGATTCATATTCTGTCTCTTGCCTAGGCCTCTTATCAGGAGGTGGATGGGAACCCCTGATCACAGTAATAAGGTCTTCGGCCATTTTGAGCATTTGTTTTTTAGGCATGGAAGCTTGTCCTGGAAAATGCTGTACTTGTTTCTTTGTCTTTAGAGCTGCTTTAGTCTTTGGTTTAGAAGCTGAAGATGGCTTTACATATAACTGAGTTGGTCTGAAAACACCCTCAGAAGCCGGTGCCTGCACAGTGGCTTCAGACCCATCTGAGGGAATAGTTTCTGAGGATCCAATACCTTGAGTTTCCAGAGGCCCAGTCGGCTCCACATGGCAGTCGGAAGCGGCCTGTGGCTCTGAGGTAGCGGGTGTCAGGGGCTGTGAAAGCGCCTCACTGAGAACCGGCGACTAGCTTAGCGGAAGCCTCAACGTCGGTTTTGGACCTCGGATGCCTGTCCTTGTCTTTAATCCTTGCACTTTTTAGAAACTCCAGTCGTCGGTTGTTCCAACGGCATTGTATAATTGAATCTTCGGCCGAAGTAATGAAAGGCAAAATCGTACAGACGCTTTATAGTGCGTTGGTTAAATCTAGCACAAAACCGACAAGCAACGTCGTGGTCAGGGCCTAGGCAAGGAATACAGTAACAGTGAAAATCCTTATCAGGTATTTGCTTCCCACAAGAAATACAATTGTTAACTTTTTCTGACGTCAGTCTGGAGCAAGAAAAAAATTTCCGCAACGGGGTACTTAGCTTTATTGAAGACTTTGGATTTGAAATTCGATTTTGAAAATCTCAGGAGTTGGCTGACCAGCACTTGTGAACTGTTTTTGCTTCGGGCACCGCACGGCAAGAAAGACTGAAGAAAATGGCGTCGGCTGCATCTTTTATACCCTTGGCACACTGAGGTCAGGGAAGAGGCGACAGCAACCGACGCCAGACCAGGACTTTGGAATTCAGGCAGACTGCGGGTAGCCTGCCAGCAGGATAACCCAAGTGTAATGACTGCAACAGTGAAACACGATGAACATCTAACAGAAACCAGAGAAATAAAATGGATCACTAACCTCAGAGCACACAAGTATCCAGGGTTAAATGCTGTAGTTCCCCTTAAAACTGTGTTAAAAAAATAGGTGTATATCCATTAGTTGATTATCTGAGGAAGGCTTGCTCTAAGTGTTTAATGAATTGAAGCTAATGAAGGCATGTCCAAAATAAATGTTCCTGATAGGTGCATAGATGTTTAAAACATTCAGCACAAACCTAAAAGATTTACTGAAATGAAGAAGGCCTGAATAGGTCTGAAAGCACTTTTCTTCTTTTCTACCCCTTTGGTTTTAAATGAAGTTTTATGTTGAAATAAAGCCTAAAGTCTTACATTTTCAACATTAAGGTTTCAACTCTATCTTCCAGCTCCATGGTGGTCAACTCAGGAATATTTTCTGTTTTTTTCTCACTTGTTTGCACCTGGAAAGAACTTTAGCAGCCAATGAAGTGTTTTTCCTGCCATTAGGTTGTAATAGGGACATCATACATCACATGTATGCTTCCCGCTCAAAGTGTAGGGTATAAAGGTGATGTACGAACATAACTTCTCCAGAAGTGAAAAGCTCCAGGAGGAACAGCAGCTCAGACGTAAATCAGGAGCATTTGCATCCAGAAGAAAGAAGAAAAAGGGGAGGAGTGATGGAGCAAACACTAACAGTGAAGGGAAGGACATCTACTGCTATGGTACTGCACTATGTCATTCTAGATCACTGCTACAGTACTCCTTACACTAGGGATTGTACAAAAGCTCAAGAGGAAACCTGGGAGGAGGAAGGGCTATAGCAGATCCCTTATGAAATCCATGCAGGACAGCCCTGGCAAGTCCGGCTCAAGCCCTAGAAACCATATCCAACTTGCAATGTTTTGTAAAAGTACACACAAGTTCAAGTAGCTGCCTCAAGGATGGAGTTGTATCCAATTCTGTGAAAAAAAAACATCAGGAGAAGCCACAGCCCTGACAGAATGAGATGTAACAGAAGAAAGGCTTTTCCTATGAAAAGAATGACAAAAGAAAATGAACTTGGAGATCCTGGACGAAATAGTTGGCCAAAAAACAGCTAAAACTAAAGACATTGGATGAAAAGAAAATGTTGCTCACACTTATGGATGGCTTTAGTTATTCTAAATATGAGGTGTCTATGCAAATCCAAAGTGTGAAGAACCTTCTCACTAGTAAACTATGGAGAACAGAAAAAATGGGCAAATTAATCAACTGAGACACAACTCATTAACCACCTTAGGCAAAAAAAGAGGTACAGCGATAAGAACCTCAAACACCCTTCTAGCTGAAGTAAGAGGCAAAAGAGCAGTTTTCCAAGTACAATGTTGTAAAGGAAGCTGAAAGCTGCAAGCTCAAAAAGAGGCAATTTTCAAGACAAAATTAAGGTCCCCTGAAGAAGGAATAGGCTTTCTGGGATGCCTAATATGAAGGATGCCTTTAAGAAATTGTTTGATCTCAAATCTAGAAGCTACAGTAGGACTCAAAGACACATGAGCAGAAAGCCACAAGTTGGGCTTTAATTGAAGAGTATGCCAACCCAGCATTGAGCAATTCACACAAGTAACAGAGAACCAAAGGAACTTCCACAGTAAGTGGATCCAGGTTACAAGCAGGACACCCAACAGAAAATCTCTTCCATTTGGATAAATAAGATTTCCTGGCCTCATGCAGAACCCGAAGCATATCCGCAGAAAAAATCTGCCTAAAAGGGATCAAAATCCTATCACCATCAGTGTCAGCTGAATAGTGAAGAGGGGATGGATGAGAGATCCCGTCTTGTCAGAGTAGGTCTACCCTTTGAGGTAACTTGTGGTGTCTGCCCTCAGCTAAGGGCAGAAGAGGGGCCATTGTTGTCTGGGCCATAAGGGAGTCATCATCAAAAGTTTGGGAGAGTCCTGTTCTACCTTTAACAGGACATTCCATATGAAAGAAAGGGGAGGGAAGACAGAGAAACATCCCCTTCCAAGTAAGAGGTGGTGTCCACCTTCCAAGCCGGATGACAAGGAAATCTGGTGCAAAACAGAGGAATTTGTCTGTTCAAAGGAGAAGCAAAAAGATCTACCCAAGAAGTATCCTACTGGTGGACAATGTCCTGAAACACATCTCGGTGAAGCAACCATTTGAGAGTCTGCGTTATGGATCTGCTCAGAGTCTGTCACAATGTTCTGTTCTGAAGGAATATAAGACAGCCTGAAGGGTTAACTGACACTGGACAGCCAGATCCCAAACTTGAAGACCCAGTCTGTACAACAGGTACGACTGTCCCCCCTTCGCTTGTTGATGTACCAAATTACTGTGGTATTGTCTATAAAGACTTTGAGGGGCCCTGGAAAGAATATAGAATGGAAGGCCTGAAGAGCCAGAAGAGGAGCCCTCATCTCAAATGTTGATATGGTCCTTCCTCTCAAGAAGGGACCAAAGACCGTGAATGTTTAAAGGCCCCATGTCTGAAGCATGCAAAGAGAGTTCCTGAGAAGGGACTAGAGGCTGAAAAGGGCATCTTTGCCCTCGGTTGAGAGAGAGTTGATAAATCTACCACTGAAGCTCTAGCTTGAGACATGGAAGAAGAGGAATCGTAAAGTCCAAAGGATGGTAATGTTGAAGCCAGACTGACTCTAGGAACCACTGTAGCTTTCTCATATGAAGTCTGGCTACAGGAAGCACAGGCATATTGGAAGCCATGAAACCCAGAGCCCTTACAAACTCCCCGGCTGTAACTGAGACCACAAGAAGAAGAGATTGAAAAAAAAATGCAATCAGAATTGAAGCCTTGGGAAGAGGCAGGGGATGCCAGTATAGGAATGGTCTGCATCCAAGAAACATATGATCCTGAGGAGTCAGGAAGGATTTTTGAAAATTCATTCTAAATCCTAGGTTCTGCAAGAGGCAAAAAGCATAGTTAAGGTGTTTAAGGAAAAGCTCTGAAGAGGAAGCCTGAATGAGCAGGTTGTCAAGGCAAAATCTTGGAAGGCTCATCAGAGAAAAATAAAAACTGATGGGTCTGCAGAGGGGGACAAGGTTTTTAGGAGCAGGATGCTAGGAATAAGGAGCCATAGAAATTGCTTAAAATGTGTCCAACAAAGCAGCAAGAATAGAAGAAACACCACAGAGCTTAGAAGACTCCATTTGGAGGAGTTCACAATACCTTTTCAGAACATCAGAAACCTAGGTGCAGTCCCATTTGAAATCCATCAAACAAGAGATCGTACCCCAAAGGAAATCATCCAAAAAAGGAGTCTAGACACAGAATCCTCCTCCTCAGAACCATATTCCAATGGAAGGGGAATCTGGAAAGAACAGGTCAAAGACTTTTCATGAGAGTCTAAGTCCTCATCGGAAGAGTCCTGCTCCCTAGGCCTCTTAAGAGAAGTAGAGAACCAAGGGGGGAGCAAGAACAGAGATACCCTGAGTGGGCTGCAAAGCCATAAGAGCACTAAATAACTACTGTGTAAAACCCTGTCATTTGCACTGAGGATCCTTAGAAGCAGGGGAAATGTGGTTTGTCTTCGGCTTCTTCTTTAAAGGGACATCCGCCATAAATATCTTAGGATGTTTGGACTCCTGCCACCACTCAACATAGTAGTTATCTCTTCCCTAAGAATCTGCATAACACCCTTCGGTCCTTTGGAAAATATCAGCAGTGGTTCACCCTGAGGATCTAAGGAGGATGCCTGCAAAACCTCAGAGGATGTACGAGAAGACAGATCCATGCCGGCCTCTGAAGTGGTTGCGGTAGAGAAATCCGATGGACAAACCAGGCCATCCTCCAGGCTTTCACCAACCTCAAGAGAGAGACATAGTACAGCAGAAGAATACAACATAACCTTTTTGGCCTTCTTAGCAGATGGCTGACCCCCGGGCCAGAATATTTCTGCCACTGTACCCTGCACCAACAACTTAAGATGTTGGTTTTCCAGTAGATGGACAAGGAGAAGAAACAATTATGAAGAGTTAATGCCCGACAAACAGGGCACAAAGTATGGTTGTGGCAAGCACTCAAGCAAAACAAACGGTCCTTATAGGGAATTTGTCTATCACACTGGCATTTCAGTTTCTGGATGACATGCAACCCCACAACAAAAAAGAAGTAATATCTTATCGTAATGCTCCATCTGTATTGTTGATGTTCACTAATCTTTGACTGTGGGCTCAATTCCAAGCCTCGGAACCGACTCTGCCATTTATTTCAACTCAAAACCTTCCAGACTCTCGAGCTAGGCTTTACTCAATGGTCCTCTCAACATTACCTCAGATCAAGTTTATCCAAAATAGTGGCAGACAAATAGTAAATAAGAATAAGAGACCAGATAAGTGTCCCTAATATGAAGCCAGTTCTGGAAAATTCAATCCACTAAGTCTCAGGCTGTGGGAAGGAGGGGGGAATGTCAATGATTAGTGATAATTGACAATACAGATGGAACGTTATGATAAGGCATAACTTCTTTATCTGATATTGTCAATCTTCACATAATCCTTGACTGTGGGACAGAGTCCCTAGCTACCTCAATCTTGGGAGGTCTCTCAGAAGAATATTCCTAAGCACCATCGAACTGAATGATGCTTGTCCCCTAGAGACCTGATCCAATTTGTAATGAGTGATAAAAGTACGAGGAGAAGACCAAGTGGCTGCTGCAGAAATGTCATCTAAAGAAGTTCTGGCATGAAAAACTTCATAATTTACCAGCGCTATAGTTAAGTGGGCTTTAACTGGACATGAAAGGCTGCCTCCTTTTGATTGACAAATGTGATACAATCTGAGTCATTTCGCTAAAGTAACCTTGGAAAGTGGGTTACCTAAATAATGCGAGGAAAAGGCAACAAATAATTTACAAGATTTTCTGAAATCCTTTGTTCTGTGCTGAAATCCTTTGTTCTGTGGAGACAGAAAATGTAGCTGTCTGCAGATGTCCAGTGAATGAAGGGAATACTCTCCATTATTAGAAAAATTAGGGAAAAAGAGCAGTAGTTGAAATGTCTTATTAGATTCCAACACTACCTTCTCTAAAAAGGATGGAGTAGTTCCTAAGGGAGACCTTGTCTTTGCGAAATATTATGTAGAGTGGTTTGCAGGACAAGGCCTGAAGTTCATATACTCTTCTGGAAGATGTAATAGCCACTAAAAATAAAGTTTTCCAAGACAAAAACTTTAAAGTCACAAGTAGCTGATGGTTCAAACGGATACAAAGTAAGGGACTGAAGAACTAGTGTTAGATCCCAAGAAGGAATTAGCTCTTTAAATGGAGGTCTTAACATTAGGACTCCCTTTAAGATGGCTTTAAAAAATTTGTGTGACATAAGGGATGATCCATCAAACCCCATACGAAGTTCGAGATCGCTGCTAAATGGACTTTACTTGAGGTAGAGGAACCAGATTGATAAAGGTTAGGTAAAAAAATCCAAAACTTTATTAACAGGGGTCAAAATAAGGATCAAGTTCATTCGTAAGGGCCCAAGTTGCAAATTGTTCCCATCTACTTTGATCCAGCTTCCTAGTTGAAGATTTGTGATGGGCCACAATGATTTGACAGGAGAGGAAAGGTAAGGATGCCTGGCAGTCATTGGAATTGGAGAAGCCATGCTGTGAGCTTGAGATGGAGGTTCGGATGAACCATGCCCTCCAGATGAGATAGCAGATCTGGAGCGGAGTCCAGTATCCATGGTTTCCAAAGAAGATGAGACCAAAGAAAGGGAAACCAAACTTGTTGAGGCCAAAATGGGGCAATGAAGATTACTGAGTTTTTAAACCTCTTGGCTTTCTTTAGAAACTGGGATATCAAAGGAGTTTGGGGGGGGGGGGACTGGGGGGGGATCATGGAGAAGACCGTGTCTGCATGCCTCCCCTGGAGGGGGAATTAGGGCAAACTAACTGCTGCACTTGTTTAGAAGGGATGCAAAAAGATTGCAGCAAGGGTGGCCCCAGTGATGAAAAATCTCCTTCACTACCACAGAATTGAGAGACCACTCATGGGGCATGAGAACAGTTCTGCTCAGTTTGTCCGCTTTCACACTAGAGCTTCCCAGAATGTGCATTGTTGTGAGAAAGCGGATGGAGAAAAAGTATAGTTTTGTACCTACCATAAATGTAGATGTCCGATAGGTATGCATCTGCAGTCATCACATATGGGTTGTCCTGCCTCAGGCAGCCCTTCGGTCGGCTGGATTCCAAAGTCTGGGTCCGGCGTCGGCTGATGTCGCTCCTTCCCCGACGTCACCACGTCTGGGGTATAAAAGCGTCAGCCGACGCCATGTTCCTCAGTTTTTCTTGCCCCAGATGCCAGGTGCCCTCTAGGAAGGCTAAATTTGGAAAAATGCAGTAAAAAATCCAAACATTTGCAAATATATATATATATATATATATATATATATATGTATAAACAAATACACCATAATAGATCCCCCAGCTAGCTAATAGAGAGGTAAGCACCCTAGGAGTACCACAGAGGGGAAGGAGGGAGGGTAAACCTGACTGCAGATGCATACCTATCGGACATCTACATTTATGGTAGGTACAAAACTGTACTATGTCCTTCAAGGATGCATCTGCAGTCATCACATATGGGTAGAATACCATAGCCAATCTGGGGGTGGAGGTACTATGAAAGGGATGGAATAGCTAAGATACCCTGCAGGACAGCCGAAGCAAAGCCTGCTCTGGAATATAAAGGTAAATTGTAATGCTTGGCAAATGTATGCACGGAGCTCCATGTAGCAGCTTCTAATATGTCTTTTGTAGCCACCCCTCTTAAGAAGGCTGTGGAGGTGGCTGTGGCTCTCGTAGAATGAGGTCTAATGTTAGCTGGTACAGTCTTTCCATGAAATAAGTAACAAAGGCGGATGCAATTTCCTATCCATTTTGAAATTGTCTGTTTGGAAATTGCTTTTCCTTGAGTACCAGCAGCATATCCTACCAGCAGCTGGTCAGTTTTTCTGAAACCTTTAGTTCCGTCCAAGTAGTAGCGCAACTGTCTGTGAATGTCCAGGGTGTGCAGCAGTTTCTCCCCTTTGTTTTGTGGATTTGGGAAGGTGGTAGGCAAGTGAATAGCTTGATTCAATGAAACCCTGGATACCACCTTTGGCATAAAAGTAGGATTAGTTCTTAATGAAACTCTATCCTGATGGAAAATAATAAAGGGCTGAACTGCCATCAGGGCCTGCAATTCCGAAACTCTTCTTGCTGAGGTTATTGCCAGAAGGAAAGCAGTCTTCCATGAGAGGTACTGTAGATCTGCAGATGCTGCTGGCTCAAATGGAGGCAGTGTTAGTTTTTCCAACACGTAGTTAAGGTCCCAAGCAGGTAGAGGAGGTTTCCTAGGAGGTTTGACGTTTTTGATTCCCCTTAGAAACTGTCTTAGGAGAGGATGAGAAAAGACAGGAGGATCAGTATTGTACTCTGCTGAAATTGCTGAAGCATGAATCTTAATAGAAGAGTAAGACGGTCCTTTCTGGAACATTTCAGCCAAATATTCCAGGATATGTGCCATGCTCATCTTTGTCGCATCTAGGCCCTTTGTGGTGTTCCAGATGAGAAATCTTTTCCATTTTGCTGAATATGCCTTCCTTGTGGAAGGGCGGCGAGCTTCCAGAATAATATTCTTTACTCTCTGGGATAGCTTATCCTGAAGAGGAGTCAAGGTATTCTCCAGGCTGTTATTTGCAATGTTTTCAGGTTGGAATGTAGAGTTTTGTAGCTGTGCTGTGTCAGTAGAAGTGGCCATAGAGGTAGGGGCCATGGCTTCGTACGTGACAAGCTCCTTAACAGTGGGTACCAGTGCTGTCTTGGCCAGTCCGGAGCTATCAGGATCACTTTTGGCTGCTCTGCCCTGATCTTCAGTAACACCTTGGTCATTAATGGAATAGGAGGGAATGCATACACTGTCAAGATTTCTCCAGCTGAAAGAGTGAGTCCACTTTCCACGCTTGTGGGTGGTATGTCCTTGAGCAGAATTTCTTTAGTCGATGATTGTGGGGGGAAGCAAATAGATCCATGTCCGGGCTCCCCCAAAATTGTGTTATCTGTTGGAAAATGTCTGGGTGCAGCATCCATTCGTGTGCATCCATGATATTTCTGCTTAAGCTGTCCGCCAGTATATTGTCCTTCCCTGGCACAAACTGAGCTTGTAGCTGTATATTGAGATTCATGGAAAGATCCCATAGATTCATTGCCAGCCTGCACAGAGGGTAAGAATGGGTACCTCCTTGCTTGTTTATGTTGTTTATGTACCACATAACCATGGTGTTGTCTGTCCTTAGTAGATGGCCTTGATGCAGAAAGAGTTTGAAGGCCTCGATTGCATGTATCACTGCTAGCATTTCTTTTTGATTTATGTGCATGTGCAGCTCCTTTCGTGACCACTGTCCTTGAATACCTCTGCCCTCCATGTGTGCTCCCCAACCTAGGTCTGAAGCGTCTGTTGTAATAGTTTGGGAGGTTTTTGGCTTTGTGAAGGGCAGCCCTCTGTTGGACTGGCTGGCCTGAGCCCACCACAGAAATTCCTTGTGAAGGCATGGGATGAGTGGGATTAAAGTTTCCAAACTGTGACTGTGCTGAGTCCATAAACTCCTTAGGTACCACTGTAGCTTTCTCATATGTAGCCTTGCTTGTGGAATCAAAAGAATACAGGATGCCATGTAACCCAGGGCCTGCAGGATTTTCCTTGCAGTCAGCTGAGTTTGTCTTGTCAGATTCTTGAAGTAATCCGGTAGTTGACTTTGTTTTTCTTCTGTGAGATAAGCCATTTGGGTGGTTGTATCTAGATCCGCACCCAGGAAGGTTATTCTTTGGGATGGAACAAGTCTTAATTTGTGCATGTTGACTGTATATCCCAAGGCCTGTAGAAGATTGATGGCATAATTTAAGTCCTTTATCAGAGTTTGTTGGTTGTCCGCTTGTATAAGGCAGTCGTCCAGATATGGGTAGATTTGAATCCCCTGGAGTCTGCAGTGTGCTATTACTGATGCCAGGCATTTCGTGAATACTCTGGGTGCAGTAGATAAGTCAAAGGGCAATGCTGAGAATTGATAATGCTCTGACCCTGCAAGAAATCTGAGGTATCTTCTGCAACTTTGTCTGATAGGGACATGCAGGTATGCCTCCTTGAGGTCTAGAGTAACCAGCCAAGACCCCTTGCCCAGCATGGGAAGGAGTTGCTGTAGAGTCAGCATTTTGAATTTTGGCACAATGAGATCAGTATTCAGAACGGACAAGTCGAGAATAGGTCTCCATTGATGCTCTTTTCTTGGAACAAGGAATAGTCTGGAGTAAAATCCTTGGCCTTGTTCAGAAATAGGAACTCTTTCTATGGCTTTCATTTGAAGTAAGTTTGAGATTTGTTTCAAAGACTCTGTCCTTTGATTTGGTGGTAGACCTGGTAAGCCTTTTCTTTTTGGCAATGTGTGGAAATGGAACCTGTATCCGTTGTCTATTATTTAGAGTGTCCATTTGTCTCTTGTAATGTTGTGCCAATTTCTTGAGAATAAAGAAAGCTTTCCGCCCAAAGGTGCTTTCAATTGAGCCCTGGTTGGCGGAGTCAAAGCAGAGTCATTGAGTTTGTCCTTGTGCAGCAGTTGCAGATCCTGAACTGCCTGTCTGGATTGGAGGTTGCCATTGACTGTCTCTGTAGGAGCCCCTAGCTTGGCCCCTACCTCTGGCACGCCTGCTTCTGCCCCTTTGAAATCTTTGTGTCTGGAAAGGACCAATTCTTGGAAGGACAGTTTCTGCTGAATGTAGGTGGTTGGACTTGAAGAAAATCTTTAACTGTTTGTACAGATTTTGCCTTTTCCTCAAATTTCTTCAGGACGTCTTGAGCAGTGGAACCAAATAACTTTTGCTTTTCCAGTGGAGCATCCAAAAGCTTAGCTTTAACATGTTCTGGCAGAGATTGTTCCTTCAGCCAAGCATGCCTGCGTATGACAACACCTGTCATTGCTGACCTACATGAAGCTTCCAATGCATAATAACCACACTGCAAGAAATGGTTGCTAACCTGCTGGGAATTATGTACCAGATCCTGAAGGGATTTATGGTCAAGGGGTTCAGAAGAAGACAATTTCTTATGCATTTCTTCTAACAAATACTCTTGATACTGTATCATGTGAAATTGACAATTTAATGCCCTCATAGCAAGAGTGGCAGAAGTATACACTTTTACCCCATCTCTCCAATGCCCTGGACTCCTTTGCAGAGGGGAGTGGGTTCTTAGTAGTAACAACTGCAACCCCTTTAAGGCCCTGTGAAATAGTTTCAGGGTCAGCAGAGTGGGCCTTCTAAAGAAGATTATGTGTGTCCGGGACCCTGTAATACCTATCAGGCTTAACAGGGGCCGGAGGCAGAGTGTCAGGGGTCATACTAGAATCAGAATATACATCAATCACATTTAAAACAGGAGGAATAGCCAAAGGTCTATGCTGAGGTAAATGAAGAAAAGTTCTTAGTCTTTTCCTGGAATCGGAATATTCCTGGCCCTGCCATTTGAAATGCTCTCATAGTGTGAAGGGTCTCCCCAAAAGAAAGCTGTTCAGGAGGGGAGGCTGAGGGAATAGATTCCTCTGCATCCGAATCCTCGTAGGCCGAGTAAGCCTCCTCCTGGTAGTCTGAATGATCCGAGCCAACAGAAGCCTCCTCTGAGGAAAGGGGATCAGGGGGATCCATCCTGGGCCTTTTGTCTAGAGGGGGTTGGGAGCCCCTGTCTGGATGAGACTGAGAGCCCCTAATTAAGGAGATCAGGTCCTCTGCCAAAGTTAAAATCTGTGAACTAGAAGAAGGTCCCTGAGGAATAACTCTGGGAGGCATGGTTTTAGAATGTTTTGCAGCTTTAGCCCTGGTGAAGGCTTTAATAGACATGGATGCAGGAGGCCTGGCTGCATCACGTGCTGGTGTAGCTTTATCTAAAGGTATGGTGTCAGAAGATTCCAATACACCAGTTTCGGAAGGCAATTCAGTAACCGACTCGGTAGGAGCCTCCGGGACCGAGGCTGTCGGTTGTATAATTTCAGGGTTTGGAAGTTCCAAGGACTCGGTATCAGCCGAGACCGAGACACTCGCGGTAGGCCTAGCCGTGGTTTCAGCCGAAACCGCGGGCCGCGTGTGTCTGTCCTTGTCTTTCCGTTTCTTAATTAAATGCGATGTCGGGGTTTCCGACGGCATTGTGTAAGCAAAACTATCCCCAAAAAACTCTTCTGCGAACTCCGACCGACGTCTAAGAGTGCGTCGGTTGAAAGAAGCGCAGGCAGAGCAGGCCGAGACGTCGTGGTCTGGGCCTAAGCAAGGAAGACAATAAGAGTGGAAATCCTTATGAGGTATTCGTTTCCCACAAGTTAAACAATTATTAACTTTTTCTGACATCGGCTGAGGCAAGAAAGCGTCCCCAATGGGGTACTTAGCTTTTGAAGTCTTCGGATAGCGAAATTACAGGAGCTGGCCGACCGGCACTTGCAAACTGCTTCTGCTTCGGGCACCACGCGGCAAGAAAGACTGAGGAACATGGCATCGGCTGACGCTTTTATACCCCAGGCGTGGTGACGTCGGGGAAGGAGCGACATCAGCCGACGCCAGACCCAGACTTTGGAATCCGGCCGACCGAAGGGCTGCCTGAGGCAGGACAACCCATATGTGATGACTGTAGATGCATCCTTGAAGGACATCTGCCCATTACCAAACTTCGAAGGCTTAATACAATGGGTAAGATTTGGCTCGCCCCTGCTTGTTGATATTGATATACCAGACTACTGACATGTTGTCCATCTGAACTGCAACCGTTCCTAGAGGAAGGGCATCCTGAAATGCTTACAACGCTAACAGCACTGCAGACATTGCTATAATATTGATGTGAAAGTTGGCCTCCAGTTGGGACCACATGCCTTGGACTGTCCTTTCTAAATAATGTCCCCCCCCCCACCCTATCTGGGAAGCATCTGTGGTCGCTATGGCTTGGGGTTGAGGAAGGATGAATGGCTGGCCCGAAAGAATCTCAGAATGGAGCCACCACGAAAAATACTGTTTGCAGTGACTGATAATCAAGATGGGGTGAGACACTGGCTGATATATCAGAGACCAATGGGAGGCTAATAACCACTGTAAGATTTGCATGTGATATCTTAATAAGGGAACAAGAGTGATTGAGGTTGCCATCAAGCCTAATGCTTGTAGGATTAATCTGGCTGGAACACTTTCCCTCTGGATAATTTGGCTGACCTGAAATCTAATCCTTTGTAGCCTTTCCAGTGGAAATTAAGCAATTCCTGCAACTGTGTCCAACACGGCGCCGATGAATTCTAGTTGTTGTGAGGGTTGTAAATTTTACTTTCCTTAACTTATTGTGATGCCTAGAGATGCAGAAAGATGTAGAGTGCAATCTCTTGCCCATTCTAACACCTGGTGGTAACGGTGAGGAGACAGTCATCCAGGTATAGAAAAACTCTAAATCCTTGCAGTCTGAGATGAGCTGCTACCACTGACATGCATTTAGTTAACACCCTGGGGGCTGAAGTGAGTCCAAAGGGCATGCTCTGAATTGGAAATGACTGGCTCCCTGCTGGAAGCACAGAACCTCCTGGAGTATTTGTCCATTTTTATGTGGTAATACGCATCCTGGAAGTCTATACAGCACATCCAATTCTTTTCCATAAGTATGGACTCTACAGAGACCATCAGAAATTTGGTTTGCTGTACTGCCTTGTTGAACTGGCTGTGATCCAAAATGGGTCTCCAGTCCCATTTTTTTGGGCACTGAAAAGAAACTTAAGCAAAATCCGGATCCTATTTGGTCTGCTGGGACTTTCTGAAAGACTCTTGTCGAGCAGTGTTTGAATTTTCACTACTGCTACTTCCCTGTGATTGGGAGGAACATCCAGGGGTCTTTTTGGAGGGTTTGGACTTACAGAAAGTGGGATATTGCAACCTCTGTATACCTTGCACCCATTTGTCTGAAGTTATCAGTTGCCAGGAGGGTTGACGCAGGGATAACCATCCCCTGATTGCCTCTAGAGGAAGATAATCGGGCCTCCGTTCAGGAGTGCTGGTAGGAAGTACCAAAGAAGGAATTTCTGGACCCTTGGCCTTGTGGGCCACTTCTGCCTTTAGGGTGGCGTCTTCCATTACTTCCTCCTCTGTCCCGGGGGAAATCTTTGCCATGCGAGTCCTGGAAAGGCCCTTGGGATTTTTTTTAAAACCATAGTCTCCCACTTCTCTGGTTCCTACAGTAAGGCCATTGAGGAGTGGAGAAACATATGCCTATGGCAGAAACAGTCTTTCCATCTTTCTCACATCTGGCCAGTGTCTATTACCTTAGGACCAAAAAGGGATCATCTGTCAAATGGAGTGTTGATGAATGACACTTTAAATGGCTCCACACAGTCACACAAGCACATCCAGGAGTGCCTTCTAATGGCTATGCCTGAACCCGCCTCTCTTGTCGTCCCTTCAGCTGCATGAGCAATCAGCCTCATGGACGAGTTAGAAATTGCTTCGAGGATGGCGAGCTGAGAGGTAACTTTGTCCCGTACCCCTTCAGCTACTGCTCTCGAGAGGGTATCAGAGATCTTGGACTAAATCCCTCTGTAGCCTTGTAAAGTGCACCATGTAGCTCAAGGACTAGACAGCAAAGGTCAATGAAGCATAAATGCGCTTCCCAAGCCTATCCATAGTCCTAGACTCCTTTGTTGGGAGGATGGATAGTTGGACTTTCCTCAGGAAGTGCCTTCTTAGTGACTGCCGCTATCACCATGGCATCCACAGGTATATCTTTAGACCAAGGGTGTTCTTTGGGGATGGAAAGGATCCTGTCAGGTCTCTTTGAGATCAGTTTGATGGAGTCAGGCATCTTTCACATCTGCTAAATGATCAGTTTAATGAGCTTATCAGCAGGTAGAAAAATCCAGGAAGTAGAAGGTGGGCATGAAAAGCCTCCAGGTAGACAGACTCTTCCGAAGAAGGTTGGAAGGAAGACCAGCCACCCCTCTGCTTCAGGATCTCTAGGATATCCCTGAAGGAAACATCAGGGGAGTGACCTGGGGCAACCTTCCCCTTCATCAAAGTGGGTATCTTAGGTGAAGGACTCCTCCGGGGACTCTAAGCGCTTCCTCTTGCACTTTTTCTTCACAGGAACTTCCTTGGGGGGGGGGGGGGTTACAGGGAAGTGTCCAAAGAGGAAACCACCAAAGAGGGTCTTTCCTGGGGCTCGTGTGTCCTCGGTCCCAGTGTAGAGACTGATGGAAACTCAGGTCAAGGGGATGTAGAAGTCTAGCCCGATTGGGGAATCCCAATGGACACAGCCTACGATTCAGAAGGCCCGCCACCAGCAGACAGAAGGGAGACCAGAACCAAAATAGACTCCTTCAGAACCAAGGTCCCACCATGCACCAGGGAGGCAGACCCCAAAACCAAAGCCTGGATCAATCCAATGAAAGCCAAAGCACCGAGGGTCATGGAAGGCTTTGAAATTAATGAAGTCGATCCATGCACCTCTGAACTGGCCAGGGAGTCTCAACCTTGGGATTTCTCTGGTTCCGAAAGCCCACAGGGGCTCAAGGCAACCCTTGGTTCCGAAGAAGTTTCTACTGGAACAGAGACAATCAAAGCTGAGAATGTTGGAACGGTGGGTTCCAATGACTCAGTAGGAGTTGGAGGAGAAATAATGGATGGTGTGGTAATATGGCTGGTACCGGTTTTGGCTAGGAACCAAAGACAGGCCCCTCGCGCACAGGAGCTGATCCACCAGTCTCAATGTCAGATTCAGAGAGACTCTTAGTGGATCAAACTGAAGCAGTAGCAGGAGACCTAAGGGGTCTCAGATTGATAAAGGGGCTTGGTGGTCTATCCCTGAATGGGTCAACATGAGGAGAACATCTGGATATAGGAACAAAAATAAGGTCCGACTGCTCTGGTACCAAGGAGTCTTTTGGTGCTGAGGCAGATGGAGTCGACTCCTAAGTCTTTGTAGGTGCAGAATCTTTTTTGCCATTTGGTGCTGTAGAACTCCAACAATGAAGGCTGCTTAGAAACCTTTTTAGGCAGTTCTGAAGTTTTAGAAACCAAGGAAGGTCGCTTCTTAGAAGAGGATGATGAAAATGAACAGACTTCCATTTTGGACCCAGAAATGGGCCTCTTCAAAGTTACCTTTTAGCAGTCTTTTAAGAGTAAGTTTGTTTTTGCATTCAGTAAGTGTCCTAGGGGAAACAAACATGGCAAACTGAACAGTTCTCCTGTAGGTGAACATTACCCTAGGCAATATATGCAACACACATGCTCTTCTGAATTGGGCATTTTCCTCTCACATTTTTGGCACCTTTTAAACCCTGAGGTGCGCTTCGATGACTTGGTTGCGGATTCAGATTTATCAGCCATAACAACCACCACACACACACACCAGAAAAAGAGCGCACAAAAGATTTATTTATTTTTTTAAGCAGGGGGAGAAAAGGAAATACCAATGATGGTATGAGAGAATACCTGAATAAGTACCAACAATGGCAGTGGGAAAGAACTACCAACTGTAGAGCAGAAAAAAATGAGGGTGAGACACACAAATGCTATTTATGCTAACAGGACAACTGGGTAGAGGAAAAAAAGATAATAGAAATAAGAGAAAAGAGAGAGAGAAAGGATTTTAATGAAAAAACTTACTTTAACTACAAGCCAAAGCTCAAGAGTAGTCCTACACGTCTGACACACGAATCAGCATACAAAATCTGAGGTAATGTTGAGATGAGCATTATGGGCAAAGCCTAGCTTGAGAGTTTGAAAGGTGCAAGCTGAAATAAATGAGAGAGTCAGTTCTGAGGCTTGGAACCAAGCAGACAGTTAAGAATTATGGGGAGATTGACATTAGATAAGGCAAGTTAGGAAGAAAAAAAACCAACGGTGCACTTATCTGAAATAGATTGGTAACCAGCATTTAAACCAACAATTGAAGATGCAACTCTGATTGGCAGTAAAGGTCTTAGCAAAGTACATCCATACATCACCGTTATGCCCTACACCATGAGCGGGGAGCATGTGTGTGAAATACAACATCCCTATTACAACCTAAGGCTTTGGTACACTGGCTGGACATCGGGCTATATTTGGCAGGGAATCCCTAGTATAAGAAATACTGCAACAGTGATACGGAAAGACATCAGAAAAATAGCTGCGGACTTAATACTGAACTGTAACAAACCATAATACGTTTGCTGGCTAATAAGAACTTCTGATTTCACCAAAAAATCTCTTTAATCACAGATAAAGAGAGAAAAAAAATAAAAGTCATCTGGATGAAAATCTGATGCAACACTTTCTTCAAAATAAGAATGCTGAGAGTGAGAGGAAAATCCTGAAGCAAAACATTCTCCTGTCAATCCCTGTTCTTCAGACAGAAAATCAGAAAGTAGCTATTTTCTTTGCTGACGAGGTAGTAGGCCAAGTAAAAGCAGAAATCAACTCCCTAGCAAATCCATCCAGTCCTCTGAAATGGAAACAGGAAAAGTCAAATTTCTTCTCCTTTCATTCCCTGGGAAACTCCCTGGAAATAGACTGCCCCAAAGCAGATTTATCACAGGGCTCATACTCCCTTTCCCAACTAAAAAGTAGACCTTCACCTGCTCCCTCCTCAGAGAATGACAAGAACTGTTCTTCACTGCCCATAAAAGGCAACCCTGCAGCCAGAAAGTTACTCTTGGAGAGCAACAATGCAGTCACAGAGTTGCTCTTGCATGGCAACCCTTCAGCCACAGACAGAAGATAGGTCTATCCCCCAAATACCTAGTAGCTGTAGGAGCTACAAAAGAGGACCAGAAGAGAATGAAGAGGTGTCTGAGAAATCAAAAGCAGCCATAGCAGTCACCCAATGGCAACTAAAGTACAACTGCAGCTGGCCTGGCACCCAAAAACTCCGTCAAATTTCTTCTACTTGCAAATGAGGGAAGGAAGAATTACAGTTGTGTAAGTTGAACTTTCATTGAAGTACAATTGTATAAAATCTTACCATAACAGTAGATGTCCTTTATAACGCTGCAGTATTCATCACCACTGGGATCTCCTAACAAGGATAGCCCAACATCAGGCCAGTAAACCAAATCCTTTATTACCTAGGGAACGCTGTGCATCAACTCTATGCTCCCCATGCAAGTGTAGGGCATAAGGTTGACGTACATATGTTCCCAACTCAAAAAGTACAGTTTTGTACCTACCATAAATGTAGATGTTCGAAGATCCACATTGCTGCAGTCATAACTTATGGATAGTCCGCTGTCCTCGGTCGGCCCGAATACCAAAGTATTAGGCTGACGTCGGTCATGGGCGCTCAGATCTGACATCAGAGCGTCAGGGTATTAAAGCGCATGACCGACGTCATATCCACAGTCTTTTCTTAACCCCAGATGTCAGAAGGCCCTAAAAAGAAAGACCACCGCCAAAAATAGAATACTTCCCAAAAAGCATGTACAAATAACAGCTACCACCCAAACCATACAACCATTCCTAACTACAGAGGGGAAGGAGGGAGGGTAAATTGGACTGCAGCAATGTGGATCTTCGAACATCTACATTTATGGTAGGTACAAAACTGTACTATGTTCTTCATCTCACATTGCTGCAGTCATAACTTATGGGTAGAATCCCAAAGCAGAGGTAAAGGGAGGCTGGCAAAATCATAAAGCATTGGGAGCTGCCAAAATGCCCTGTAAGATTGCAGTGGCAAATCCAGCCCTAGATTTGGAATAAAGGGGAAGATGGTAATGCTTAGAAAAAGTGTGCACTCAACTCCAAGTAGCTGCTTCCAAAATATCTTTAGTAGCTACTCCCCTTAAAAAAGCAGTAGAAGTGGCAGTAGCCCTAGTGGAGAGTGAGGTCTGATTCCAGCCGGAATCTCCTTACCATGATGAGAATAACAAAAAGCAATACAAAGGCCAATCCACTTAGAAATAGTTTGTTTTGAAACAGGTTTCCCCTGAGAACCCAAAGCAAAAGAAACAAACAACTGCTGAGACTGTCTGAACCCTTTAGTCTTGCTCAAATAATAACGCAACTGACTGTGAATATCCAAAGTATGCAAAATTTTCTCTCCTTTATTTTGGGGATCTGCATAAAAAGTAGGCAAATGAATTGATTGGTTCAAGGCTACATTTGAAACCACTTTAGGCATAAAAGTAGGGTTAGTAATGAGATACCCTATCCTTATGAAAAATTAGGAAGGGTTCAACTGCCATAAGAGCCTGTAATTCAGAAACCCTTCTAGCAGACGTAATGGCCAACAGCAAAGCAGTCTTCCAAGACAAAAACTTTAACTCAGCAGTAGCTGCAGGTTCAAAAGGAGGTAAAGTAAGTTTTCCAACACAAAATTGAGATCCCAGGCAGGAGTAGGAGCTCTACGTGGGGTCTTATGTTCTTTGCCCCTCTAAGAAATTGCTTAAACAAAGGATGAGAGAATAATGGTGGGTCACAGTCATAGTGAGCAGAAATGGCTGCAGCATGAACTTTTATAGAGGAGAAAGACAAACCCTTGTCTAATAATTCTGTAAGATATTGAAGAGAAACACTTAAATCAGGCCTGGAAACATCAAAGCTCTTTGTTTTGCTCCAAATTAAAAATCTCCTCCATTTATCAGCATAAACTTTCCTTGTACTAGGCCTCCTGGCCTCCAAAATAACATTCAAAACTTGTTGTGGAACCTCCAGGTTCTAGAACAGAATACGCCAGGCTGTTAGATGCAGGGACTGAATCCTGACATTGAGGAAATGATTGCCCTCCTGAGACAAAAGGTGCGGAATTGAAGGCAAAGGCCATGGAGGCTCCCGTACTAAACTCCTCAGCAGAGGGTACCAGTGCTGTCGAGGCCAATCTGGAGCTATTAAAATCATGGAGGGCTTGTCTTGTCTGACCTTCAAGAGTACCTTGGGGAGGAGAGGCAGAGGCGGAAAGGCATAGACGTGAAGATTGCTCCAACTGAATGATACAGCATCCACTTTCCAAACTGTGGGATGAAACACTTTTGTGCAAAACTTTGGCAACTGGAAATTTAGTGGGGAAGTGAACAGATCTATGTCTGGAGTCCCCCATATCACTGTCAATTTTCGAAATACATGAGGATCCAATTTCCACTCGTGGGGATCCACTATCTGTCTGCTCAAAACATCTGCTAAGGAGTTCTGTGCTCCTGGTAGAAACCTTGCCTGAAGATTGAGGTGTAAACTGAGAGCAGTCTCCCACAAAATCATTGCTTGTCTGCAAAGAGGGTACGAATGGGTTCCCCCTTGCTTGTTGATGTACCACATGACAGTTGTGTTGTCTGTTTGAATCAACACTTGCCCTGGGTGAAGTAAATCCTTGAAAGCCATCAATGCAAATTGGACTGCTAACATCTCCAAGTTGATATGTAAATGCTGAAGTCTGGCAGGCCACGTGTCTTGAACCCATTTTCCATTGAGATGTGCTCCCCAAGCCTTGTCCGAGGCATCTGTCGTTAAAATCTGACTCGCCTCTGGTCGGGTCACAGAGAGTCCCTTTAGGTGACATTCCTGAGCCCACCACAAAAATTCCTTTTGAATGCAAGGTATTATTTGAATGACAGTGTCCAGATCTTGGCAGTGTTGTGTCCATACATTTTTGAGATACCATTGTAGCTTCCTCATATGCAGTTTGGCATTGGGAAGCACCAGAATACAAGATGCCATGAACCCCAAGGCTTGAAGGACTGTCCTTGCAGTCAGCCTGGACCGTAGAGACAAGTGATGGAAGTAAAGTGTTAGGTTCTTTTGCTTGTCCGGGGTCAAAAAGGCCATCTGGGAGGCTGTATTCAGTCTCACACCCAAGAAAGCACATTTCCTGAGAGGGTACTAGACTGGACTTTGTTTCGTTCACAGAATACCCTAGGCACCTTAACACTGCCATCACATACTGTAGATGATGAAGGAGTTCAGATACTTGTCTTGAGCAAGAATCAGGCAATCGTCCAAATAAGGATAAATTTGTATTCCTCTTAACCTTAAGAAGGCTATCACTGGAGCCAGAACCTTTGTGAACACCCTGGGCGCAGTAGATAAGCCAAAGGGCAATGCAGAGAACTGATAATGTAAAGTCCCAGCCCGAAAACGCAAGTATCTCCTGCAACTGGGCCTGATAGGAACATGAAGGTAAGCCTCTGAGATCCAGAGTTACCATCCAGTGATCTTTGCCCAACAGAGGTAGAAGTTGCTGCAACGTCAACATTTTGAATTTTGGAATGTCCAGGTATGTGTTGAGGATAGATAAATCCAAAATCGGCCTCCAAGTGTTTCCTTTCTTTGGTACTAGAAACAGGCGAGAATAAAATCCTAGGCTCACTTCTGACAGAGGGACTTCTTGTATAGCTCCCATTTGAAGAAGTAAAGAAATCTGCTTGTGAGCCTCTACCCTTTGCTGAGGAGGAACGTCTGGCATGCCTTTGAAAGGAGGCAATGTATGGAAATAAAACTTGTAGCCTCGGTCTATAATGTCCAACACCCATTTGTCTTGGGTGATTAATAGCCAGTTTTGCTTGAAGAGTGCCAACTTTCCTCCCAAAGGAGCTGCCAGACAGGAAGAATCTGGCAGCTGAAGATGCAGGTCATTGGGCCTGTTTACGAAAGGACTGGCCCCTGCCCTCACCTGTAGATTGTGCAGGTGAACTCCATGTTCTAGGCCTGAAAGAACTCTGAGCTCTGCCCCTACCACGTCTAGATCTACCCCTAGACTGTAAATCAGAAGAAGGATAAGCCAGTCCCTTAGTAGGCCAATTCCTGCTAAACTTAGGAGGCTGCACCTGCAAAAAATCAACAGTCTGCATAGACTTAGCCTTGTCTTCCATTTTCTTCAAGACAGACTCCACAGGAGAACCAAACAAAACTTCAGACTGTAAAGGAGCATCCAAAATTCTAGTTTTAACATGCTCTGACAAATTCTGATCTTTAAGCCAGGCGTGCCTGCGAATAACTGAACCAGTGGCAGCCACCCTGGAAGAAGCCTGTAAAGCATCGAAACCACACTGCAAAGAATGCTTACCCACCTGTTCAGAGGCATGTACCAAATCCTGTAATTCCTTACACTCTATGCCCTCTGCCAAAGCATCCACTTTAGATTTTAGCTGAGTAAGGAGAAAATTCTGGTACTTTAACATATGAAACTGGCAATTCAAAGCCCTCATTGCTAAAGTGGAAGAGGTATACACTTTCTTACCCCATCTATCCAAAGCTCTAGCATCTTTATCCATAGGAACTGGATTCTTTACAACAGAAGCCCTGACACCCTTAGGTCCCGGGCTAATAGTTTCTGGGTCAGCCCTTGGACTCTTATACAGATATTTATGAGCTTCAGGCACTCTGTAATACCTATCTGGCTTAACTGGCGCAGGAGGCAAAGAGTCTGGATTAAGGGAAGCCTCGGAGAAAACGTCTTGAACAACATCCAAAACAGGAGGTATAGCCAAGGGCCTATGCTGTGGTAAAAACAAAAATTCCCTAAGCCTCTTTCGGGAATCTGAGAAATCCTGACCCTCCCATTTAAAATGCTCCCTCATAGAACGCAGGGTTTCTGAAAGAAAAATCCTCTGGAGGAGAAGCAGAAGGAGTGGAATCCTCTGCGTCTGAATCAGAAAAAGGAGGAAAATCCTGAATGTCTTCAGCCGAAGACTCAGAGTAATCTGAAGCCTGCTCCAAACTTTCCACCTCTGGCTCCACCCTACGCCTCTTATCAGGAGGGGGCATAGAACCTCTGATTAAGGAAATTAAATCTTCTGCCATTTTAAGCATGTGTTTTTTAGGCACAGAACCTGCAGAACTATGACTGACCCCCGTGGAAGGCAAACCAGGCCTGCCTTTGGAAGGAGCCTTAGAGATAGAGGGAGAAGGCCTAACCACCTTAGGCAAGGAAGGGAGAACAGCAACCTGAGAAGCCCCCTCAGCCTGACCTGACTCCTGAGAGGCCACATCTTGCAAAATTAAAGCCTCCCCCTGAGACTCAACTGAAACCTCGGCTGGATCCACAGATTCCACCGTAGTTTCTAAAGAACCGGCGTCCGGAACGGACGTCTCATCCTGCCTAGACTTTAAAGATTTTTCTTTGCGCTTCTTCGCGGTAGCGGGCGTCGGAGGATCCGACGGCATATTATAATTACACCGCTCAAGACAAGCCTTGCGCAATCTAACCTACGCTTATTGGTGCCCTTATTAAACCTAGCACAAAAGCGACACCCGACTACGTCGTGCTCAGGTCCCAAACAAGGAATACAAAGAGAGTGGTAATCCCTATGCGGTATCTGTTTCCCACAAGAAATACAATTATTCACTTTTTCTGACATCCGGAATTAACTGAGGCAAGAAAAAACAAAAATATTCCCCAACGGGGTACTTAGCCCAACTTGGTTTCGGTCTGAAACTCAGTATACGAAAATTTCAGAACGCCGAACGGCACTTGCAAACGCTGCTTCTGCATCGGACCATGCGGCAAAAAAGACTGAGGATATGACGTCGGTCATGCGCTTTAATACCCTGACGCTCTGATGTCAGATCTGAGCGCGCCCATGACCGTCAGCCTAATACTTTGGTATTCGGGCCGACCGAGGACAGCAGACTACCCATAAGTTATGACTGCAGCAATGTGAGATGAAGAACATCTAAAGTGCCCCAGGAGAAATAGGACCCCCATGGAAAACAGGTCATGTACACCCAGAAAAAAGGAATGAATAGGAAAGGAACCCCTCCGCAAGTACAAGAATATTACCCATGCAAAAGAGAGAGAAGGGGGGGTAAGGAAAAAGTGAATACTGCAACACTGAAATGGACATCTACTGTTACGTTAAGATTTTATACGACTGTACTAGATGTACTATGACCTTGTATATCAGTCTTGCAGAATTCATCATCTCTGGGAGAGTACAAAAGCTACAGCAAAGACAGGAAGGCAAGGAGGAACCATCCACAAACCCATAGAGTATAGCCTTGGCAAAACCTACCCTGGCAATGATATCCAATCAGTAATGTTTTGTGAATGTGTGAACCAAAGATCAAATAGCAACTTCAAGGATGGAGTTGGTATCCAAACCATTAAAGAAAGCCCCCGAAGTAGTCACCTTTGTAGTGTGTAAATTAGATCTCAGATATCTATTGCAAATACAAAGTATGATGAACCTTCTTACTAGCAGATTGCAGAGGAGGGGGGAAAAAAAGAAGGAAGCTGGACAGAATGATTAAGGAGCAACTTATTAACCACCTTGGGTATAAAAGGATTTTTTTTTTTTTTTACACACACAAAGAGACACCCTAAACCAAATAGGGAAGGTCTGCCACCAAGGCCTGTAGTTCAGACCCTTCTGGAAGAGGTTAAATCAACCAATAACACCATCTTCCAGGTGCAATGCTGCAAAGAAAAGAACTAGCAGGTTTAAAAGGAGCCCGAGTCAACAAGATAAAATTAAGATCCCAAGGAGGAGGAATGGGTTTCTTGGGGGGGGTCTAATATGAAGGATGCCTTTAAGAAGCTGCTTGACCTCAAACCTACAAGCCAAAAGGACCAAAAAGGAGGAGTAAGTGCCAAAAGGCAAAAATGGCTTACAAGTGGGCTTTCACTGAAGAATATGCCAAATCAGCATGTAGTAAGTCACACAGGTAAGAAAAAACCAAGACGGGCCCACTGAAAACACATGCTGGTGATGTTTAAGACATCAAACAGAAAACATCTTCCATTTGGACAATTATGATTTTGTGGTATTGAGTTTCCTGGGTTCATATAGGACCATAAGTGCATCCTCAGAAAACTAGTGTCGGAAAGGAATCAAAATCCTATCACCCAAAGCATCAGGAGAAGTGTGGACAGATGAGCGTGAAGAAAGTACAGTTGTGTACACTTACCATAAATGTAGATGTTAGAGTGTATTCACTGTTGCAGTCATTACACATTTGGGTTATCTGCTTGCAGGTAGCTCTCAGTCGGCCTGATTAAGTCTTGGGACCTGCGCCGGTTGCTGTCCCTTCTTCCATGTTGTCAGGGATATAAAACATGCAGCAGACGCATTTACATCAGTTTTTCTTGCCCCAGATGTCAAGTGCCCCCTAAATGGGGAGCAATTAAATATAAAAGTACAATGATATACCTCCAACTAAAAAGCAAATACACCAAAAATGCTTTTAAGCATAGCATAGGAAAGTAGAGGTATAGCCAAAAGAAGTTAGGGGGCTGGAGGGAGGGTAATCAGGACTGCAACACTGAATACACTCGAACATCTGCATTTATGGTAAGTGTATACAACTGTACTATGTTCTTAGTGTTTCACTGTTGTAGTAATTACATTTGGGTAGATTCCCAAAGCTATGATTGGGAGGAGGAATTTAGATAGCATTAGGACCAGCTATAAGGCCCTGCAAGACTGCAGTGGCAAAGCCAGCTCTGTATTTAGAGAAAATTGGCAAATGATAATTGCTTGGTGAAACTATGCTCAGAACTCCAGGTAGCAGCTTCAAGGATGTCCCTGGTAGGGACGCCTCTGAGAAAGGCTGTAGAGGTAGATGCAGCCCTGGTGGAGTGAGGTCTGATCCCCTGGGGGATAGGTTTTCCATGGTGCTTATAGCAGAAATGAAAGCAATGGCCTATCCATTTAGAAATGGTTTGCTTTGAAATAGCCTTCCTGTCTTGCCCCTGCAGCAAATGCCACCAGCAGTTGTTCAGATTTCCTTTGAGGTTTAGTCCTGTCCAAGTAGAATCGAAGTTGTCTGTGCACATCTAAGGAATGCAGTATCCATTCCCTTTTGTTCTGTGGATTGGGAAAGAAGGATGGCAAATTAATAGACTGATTAAGCGCCACACTGGATACCACTTTGGGCATGAATGATGGATTGGTTCTGAGGGGCACCCTGTCCGCATGAAAGATGATGAAAGGCTCCATTGCCATTAGGGCCTGTAATTCAGATACTCTTCTAGCTGAAGTGATTGCTAAAAGGAAAGCGGTTTTCCAAGAAAGAAATTTAAAGTCTGCAGTAGCAGCTGGCTCAAAAGGAGGTAGAGTGAGTTTCTCCAAAAAGTTAAAGTCCCAGGCTGGGGTTGGAGCTCTCCTAGGAGGTCTCAAATTTTTGGCGACTCTGAGGAACTGTTTGAGCAGCGGATGAGAGAAGAGGGCAGGGTCTGTGCTATAATGAGCTGAAATGGCTGAGGCGTGGATTTTAATGGAGGAAAAAGACAGGCCCTTGTGAAGCATCTCCATTAAGTATTGTAAAATCTGAGATAAATTGGGCGTTGCTGTGCTCATCCCTTGAGATTGGTTCCAGGCACAGAATCTTTTCCATTTTTCAGCAGAAGATTTTCTAGTAGTAGGCCTCCTTGCCTCTAAAATGATATCCATCACAGGTTTACTGAGGGATAGTAGAGGAGAGATTATGTAATTAGCCAGGCTGCAACGTTCAGTGTTAGAAGCTGAGGGTGCAGAATCTAGTTATCCTGCTGAGACATCAGGGAAAGAGTGTGAGGCAGGAGCCACGGGGATAACCGTAACACACTGTGCATTAGGGGGTACACCAGTGTTGGCATGGCCAGTCTGGAGCAATCAAAATCATCCTTGGTTTGTCTTGTTTGATTTTTAGTAGTACTTTGGAAAGCAAAGGCAGAGGGGGGAAGGCACAGACTGATAGGTTTTTCCAGCTGAAGGACAGAGCATCCACTTTCCAGGCTTGCTTGTGGGGAGTCCTTGTGCAAAATTTGTCCAACTGGCAGTTCTGGGGAAGAGGCAAACAGGTCTACATCTGGGCTCCCCCATTTGCATGTAAACATGTTGAAAATCCTTGGTTCCAGTTTCCACTCGTGTGGGTCCATGAGGTTTCCGCTTAGTCCGTCTGCCAGTGTATTTAATTTTCCAGGCAGGAATTGAGCTTGTAGGTGCACTTGGTAGCTCAAGGCTGTGTTCCACAATGCCATGGCTAGTCTGCAGAGGGGGTAAGAATATGTACCCCCCCCTGCTTGTTTATGTACCACATAACAGTGGTGTTGTCCGTCTTTACCACAAGTGGTCCTTGAAGGCTGTCAGAGCATTCTGTACAGCTAACATTTCTTTTTGATTGATATGCAGGTGCATTTGACTTGGGTTCCATTTGCCCTGAATGCACTTCCCTGCCAGGTGAGCCCCCTCCCCCATGCATAGTCTGATGCGTCTGTTAGGGTTTGGGCGGCAGGGGGTGGTGTTAAAGGTAGTCCCTTATTTTGGTGGCAGGCCTCTGCCCACCAAAGGAATTCTAGGCGTAGGCAAGGTATGATATGAATCATTGCTTCTAGATCTTGAGAATATTGACACCATAGGCTTTTTAGATACCACTGTAGTTTCTTCATATGCAGTCTTGCATATGGAATTAGAAGAATGCAGGAGGCCATGAACCCCAAGGGTTGCAGTATTTGTCTTGCAGACAGCATGTTTTTTGTGGCCACTTGTTTTAAGTAGGTTGTCAAATGAATTTGATTCTCTGGTGTGAGGTAAGCCATCTGGGAAGTTGTATTCAAGCATGCTCCCAGGAATATAATTTGTTGACAGGGTACCAGGTGTGATTTTGTTAATGGTGTACCCCAGACAAGTTAGAATCCTTTGCACAAAGGCCAGACGATTCAAAAGTATGTCCTGGCTTTCTGCCTGAATTAGACAATCGTCCAGGTATGGATATATTTGAATATTTCTTTGCTTGCAAAATGCAGTAACTGGAGCTAGGCACTTTGTGACTACCCTGGGTGCAGTAGATAAGCCAAAGAGCAGTGCAGAGAACTGATAGTGCGTGTAGCCTGCTTTGAAGCATAGGTATCTTCTGCAAAATTCCCTGATTGGGATGTGCAGGTATGCTTCTTTTAAATCTAGTGTTGCCAACCATGTATCTTTGCCTAGCATAGGAAGTAATTGGTGGAGTCAGCATCTTCAATTTTGGAATTTCCAAAAAGGTGTTTAGAATAGACAGGTCCAGGATAGGATGCCATGAATTGTCTTTTCTGGGTACCAGGAAAAGCCTTGAGTGGAAACCTTGTCCCTTTCCTCTTCTGGTACCAGGTGAATAGCCCCCATGCTTGAGAGAGAAAGTAATTGTTTTTGGGCCTCTGCCCACTGGTTTGGTGGTAGGTCCGGCCACCCGCTTGTTGTTGGCAACTTCTGGAAGTGAAATCTGTACCCCTGAGACACTATATTTAAGACCCATTTGTCCTGGGTAATGAGTTCCCAGTTGTTTGCAAGAAGAGCAATATTTCCCCCCAAAGGGGCAGTCAGTTGATAAGTGCTTGGAAATTTTAAACGTAAGTCATTGAGACAGTTTACCATGGGGGGAGTCTATTAACTCCCAGATTTGGAAGTGGAGGCCCCCCACTGCTTAGTCCTGTGCGTCCCCTGGGACTGAAACCTGGGGCATTTGCTGTGTCTGGGTTTGGCTTGAGAAGACCAAGAAGGAGCTGGAAAGGACCAATTATTAGATGGCCAGTGCCTACTAAATCTAGGAGGCTGAACTTGTAAGAAATCTTAAACAGTTTGCATAGATTTAGCTTCATCTTCCATCCTTTTAAGAACTTCCTCTGCCTTGTTGCCAAACAGGTGGTCCTGATTTAAGGGAGCATCCAACAATTTAGCTTTAACATGATCAGGCAAGGATTGTTCCTTTAGCCAAGCATGCCTTCTGAGCACAGAGCCCCTGCAAGAGGCCTCTAATGAATCAAAACCACATTGCAAAGCATGTTTTCCAACTTGTTCAGCAGAATGCATTAAATCCTGTAATTCTTTATTTTCAACACAGTCAGGAATCAACATAATTTTCTGTTTAAGCAATCCAATAACATGTTGCTGATACTTTAACATATGAAACTGGCAGTTTAAACCCCTGATGGCCAAGGTTGCAGAAGTGTAAACCTTCTTACCCCATCTATCCAGCGCTCTGGAGTCTTTATCAGAAGGGGTAGGATTTTTAGCAGTAGAAGCCTTAATGCCCTTGGGCCCCTGTGAAATAGTCTCTGGATCCACAATAGGATTTTTAAAAAGGAACTTGTGTGACTCAGGGATCCTGTAGTATCTATCAGGTTTTCTTTAAGCAGGAGGCAAGGAATCAGGAGCCACACTAGATTCCGAAAAAGCATCACCGACAATGTCTAGTACAGGAGGAATAGCTAAAGGCTTATGCTGAGGTAGAAGTAAGAAATCCCTAAGCCTCTTTTCTGAATCAGAAAAATCCTGGCTCTCCCAGTGGAAATGCTCCATTAGAGTATGCAAGGTTTCCCCAAAAGAAAAATCCTCTGGAGGGGAAGCAGAGGAAATGGAGTCCTCTGCATCAGAATCCTCATAAGTAGATAAGGACAAATCCAGATCATCAGAAGAATCAGAAAAAACAGAATCTTTGTCAGAAGATTCATAAACAACTTCAGTCCTAGGCCTCTTAGAAAGGGGGAGGGGGGTTGACTACCCCCGATTAGAGTAATTAAATCTTCAGCCATTCTTACCATTTGTTTTTTAGGCAAAGAGGCCTGAGCATGTAGCCTGGGCGTCGCTTTTTTAGGCATGGTTCAAGATTTAGGCCTAAGTGAAGGAGGCGTCAGTTTAATATGCAAGTCCGTAGGACAGAACACACTCTCAGAAGCCGGTGGCTGCACAGCGGCTTCCTGACCCATCCAAGGTAGAGACATCCGCGGGTTCCATAGTTGAAGCACCTCGCGGCATACCGGACTCCGAATGGGTCTCAGTAGAGGCCTGAGAATCAGAAGTAGCGGGTATCAGGGGCTGCGAAAGCACCTCACTGTGTACTGGCAAACTGGCGACTGGCTTAGGAGAAGCATCGTCGGCAGTTTTGAACCTAGACAGCCTATCGCTGTCTTTATCGTTGCGTTTTTTCGGAATTCCAGTAGTCGGATGGCTAACAGACAATATTTCTGGATAATTAAACAGAGAACCAAAATATTTAGAGGCGAAAATATACCAATGATGGATAGTGCACTGATTAAATAAAGCACAAAACCGACAGCAAGGTACGTCGTGGTCAGGGCCTAGGCAAGGAATATGAAAACCTTTATGAGGTATTTGCTTTCCACAAGTAATGCAATTAACAACTTTTACTGACATCGGTAAGGAGCAAGAAAAAGTATCCCCAATGGGGTACTTAGCTTTAGTTGAAGACTTCGGTTCTGAAACTTGAAAACAAAAATTTCAGGAGTCTGCCGACCAGCACTTGCGAACTGCTTCTGCTTCGGGCACCGCACGGCAAGAAAGACTGATGTAATGGTGTCGGCTGCATGTTTTATACCCCTGACATCATGGAAGAAGCGAGAGAAGCTGACCCAGGACCCAAGACTTTTTTAATCAGGCTGACTGAGGGCTACCTGCAAGCAGGTAACCCAAATGTAATGACTGCAACACTGAAACACGAAGAACATGTGTTCCTTTGTTCTGTGTGAGATCATCCGTGTGGTGAAGTAACTTGTGAGGACTGCCCCTGGCCAGATGAAGTAAAAGGGAAAACCAGTGCTGTCTGGGCCAAAAGGGAGTCACCAACAAGGTTGTTGTAGAGTCCTCCTTGATTATGTGAAGGACCTTGGACGGGCAGGAAAGGCATACAGAAACATTCCCTTCCAAGAGAAAGACATGGTGCCCACCAACTTCCAAGCCAAAGGCCTTGGGACTAACAATACTGAGGGAGTTGCCTGTTCAGGGGGGAGGCAAAGAGATCCTACTTCAGGAATATCCCACAGATGAACTATATCCAGAAATATACCCTTGTGAAGCATTCATTGATGAGGCTGTGTCATGGACCTGAGAAAATCTGCCACAAGACTGAACTTTGACAGTGACCTGCAGATTAATGCCCATTTCCCAAGCCTGAAGGGCTAACCTGCAAAAAGGTTAAGACCTTGTTTTTGATGTACCATATTGACTTTGGTGGTGTTCGTATAAACTTTCAAGGGACCCAGAACTCAGAGTGCATGAAAAGCCTTAAGGGACAGAATGAAAGATGCATCTCCTTGATGTTTATGTGATCCATCCACTGCTGAGGGGACCAAAAGTCCTGCAACTTCAGGGTGCCTGAAGCAGCTCACCACCCCAGCTCCAATGCATATGTGAATAGTTCCCAAGACGGTCACGAAGAATGGAAAGGAACACAGATTGTGAGAAAGCTGCCAAATCCACCAGTGAAGTTCTATTTTGAGACAGGGGAGGGGATGAGACGAGTGAGATGGTGCAGTCGATATAAGTAAAGCCATACTGATTTTATGCACCAACGAAACTTCCTCATATGAACCCTTGCCCAGGGAAGCATAGATAGAACAAGAGACGCAGGGACAGAAAATTTGAGGGGGAAGAAACCTTGGAGGCAGGAAGAGATGCCAGCATTGGAAGAGTCTGGAACCTGCATCCTATGAAAATGTGATCTTGGGTTGGAGTCAACATTGACTTCTGACGGCTGACAGTAAACCCCAGGCTATGCAACTAAAGCTGGGTAAAATGAAGATACTGTATCATCTTAGAATGGAATTGGAGCCTACAGCAAGAGGTCATTCCAGATAATGAAATATCTGAATGCTCTGAAGCCTGCAAAAGGTGACTACAGAGGTTAGACATTTGGTGAACACCCTTTGAAAAAGACTCTACAAAGATAAACAAGTCATCTAAATATGAAAACTGTGTACACCGTGTAGCCTGCAATGAGCTAAAACTGGAGCTTGACACTTGATTAATACTCTTGGTGCAGTGGATAGTCCGAAGGGTAAGGCAGAGAACTGATAATGTAATCCAAACAAAAAACCTTGAGAAACATCTGAAGTCTAGATGAATAGGGAGGTGGTGATAAACATCTTTCAAGTCTAGTGTTACCAGGAAGCTTGAAAGGAAGACAAGGTACCAGGTTGTGAAGGGATGACATTTTGAATTTGGGCACTATCGTAAAAATGTTTGGGAAAGAAAGATCCTGACCTGGTCTCCAAGCATTTTCTTTCTTTGGCACTAGCAACATCCTTGAATAAAAACACTTCCCCACCTATGAAAGAGAAACTAGTTCCATCACTCCTTGGGAGAGCATGTGATAAAAAACAGGTGGAAAAAAAAGTGAGAGATCTGGAGGATGAGAAATGACCCCCTGGAAAAGAGGAACTTCTGAAAATGCAGCCATGCAAACCTCCTGGAAAAACTATCAGAGTCAAACATTACAAAACAATGATTAGTGACCTGTGCAATACAAGAAACTTATTTAAAGCAGATTTTTTTTTCTCACAAGAAGAAACTGCAGATATAACATTCCTCATACTTTCACAATTTGTCAAAACAAAACTAACATACGAGCTTCAATCAATAATAAAACAAAGAAAAAGACTGCCAAAAAATCTGGTAAACTCTCTATCCTTGTATCAAATAATATGTTAATGTCATAAAACAAAAGGACAGAGTGAAGCTGAATCAGTCTCAGGTATTACCAAGTAGCGTAAAAAACGCTCAAAGTCCCAAAAATGGTCCAAGCCAAATAAAACGAATCCAAGGTGTATAAAAAGTGTGGATGGTTAAATCCACACAAAGATTTATTAGAAAGTATCCGGACAAAAAATGTTAGCGCTTTCGCTTGAAAAGCTTCTTCAGACATAAAATTCATTCATCTAACATCAAGCATTTATATATTGCACTCACTTTTTAAAACAACCAATGAAACAGTATCAATTATTAGGCATTAAAGTCGCCTCACACTGATAACAAATTCTTCTAATACATTTAGTGAGCATCTCAGAGGCTGTTAATATAAGACCAAAAACCTATATAATGGCCAACAAAATAACTGAGTGAATACATTCATAATATATAGTTAAAAACATTCATAAAGTGCACACAAGAAATATATATAAAATATATAGACAGTATATGTGAAAAAAAGTAATGAATAAATAGACAGATAAAAATATCCTGTGAACATCTAAAATATATAATCACTTGAAAATATATGCATATTGCTATGACAAAACTGATGAAAATTTTCTCCTATTATTCCTACACTTCTTGTTTATATGAAAGTATATAAATACATATACATATATCTCAAAAAATTATACAATAACTTAAAAACATATCACAGAACCCATGAAGGCTATCACTTGTTGTTCCTGCATTTCTTAAGAAAGGGCTTAATAGAAGCCCTCTCATTCAGTCCCTTCCCTCTATCTGCCCTTAACCTTATAATCCAGTCACACACAATACTCTCCGTATAGTTCCGAATATCACCCTCTCATGCACTAGGCTGAATCACTGCCAATGCTCTAAACAGAAAATTGTGTGTAGTACCACAGTGAGCTACATGTTTAGCTAATGCACTGCATTGTGAGCCTTTCTTAATATGGTAAATATGCTCACGTATCCTGTCCTTAAATGGTCTGTTGGTTTTACCAACGTAAAAAGATGAACAAAGCTGACATGTAGCTAGATAAACTAAATGTGGGGTCATACAACTAGCTGAAGCTTTCATTTTAAATATTATATTCAAATCTGGATGAAAAAACTCATCTTTTATATCTATGTAAGGACAAAAATTGCATTTGCCACATGGTTTGGTATGCATGTCACTAAATGCCAAATTCTTACCTTTAGGATAACAAAGCAACCTCTTCAGGTTTTTCTTGTTCCTATATAGAAAACTAGGTTGTTCACCTACAACATTTTTAATGTCCTCATCTGTTTGTAAAACTGGCCAATGCTTACTAATAAGCCGTCTGACCTCCCTATGATCACTGGTGTAAAAAATGGAAACTTAACTGAGGAATGAGTGGGTCTAAAACATATTTTTTGATCCCTATCTCTGGGTCCAAAGTAAGGGGCAGCTACATCAGACCTTAGCCCAGGAATACTACATAGTTGTTCATCAAGTTCAGGCTCCTTATATCCTCTCTCCAAAAGGTTCATTCCAAGTTTTACTAGCTCTTCAGCAAATCCCATATCCATGGGATTCATTCTGGAGGACCGTACGCCTTGGCCTTTAATAATATTTTTGAACACATAAGAGGGGTGCATACTGGACCTCAGTAAAAGTGTATTAGCATAACAGGACTTCCTGTGTATACCAGTATTAATCACCCCACAAGGCAATTTTTCGATATATATATATATATATATATATATCAAGAAATTCTATTCTATACACAGAATATTCTATGGTGAATCTAAGAAAGTCAGTTAGACTATTCATGCTAGTGAAAAGTACATCTAGCTGTTCTGGGCTACCATCCCACAATATAAACAAATAGTCGACAAAACGACAATAGAACTTAACATGTGCCTCAAAAATGGGTAAATGAAACAGAATGGATTCCTCCCATTGTGCCAAAAACGTGTTGGCATAGCTATTGGCACAAGGGGTACCCATAGCTACTCCATCTATGTCTATTTATTCATTACTTTTTTTCACATATACTGTCTACATATTTTTATATATATTTCTTGTATGCACTTTATGAATGTTTTTAACTATATATTATGAATGTATTCACTCAGTTATTTTGTTGGCCATTATATAGGTTTTTGGTCTTATATTAACAGCCTCTGAAATGCTCACTAAATGTATTAGAAGAATTTGTTATCAGTGTGAGGCCACTTTAATGCCTAATAATTGATACTGTTTCATTGGTTGTTTTAAAAACGTGAGTGCAATATATAAATGCTTGATGTTAGATGAATGAATTTTATGTCTGAAGAAGCTTTTCAAGCGAAAGCGCTAACATTTTTTGTCCGGATACTTTCTAATAAATCTTTGTGTGGATTTAACCATCCACAATTTTATACACCTTGGATTCGTTTTATTTGGCTTGGACCATTTTTGGGACTTTGAGCGTTTTTTACGCTACTTGGTAATACCTGAGACTGATTCTGCTTCGCTCTATCCTTTTGTTTTATGACATTTATTAACATATGAGCTTGACGATTCAAAATTCTGAAAATCACAACTGCAGAAGTATATACTTTTACCCATACTTAATTTTACCATCCTTATCAGAAAGAGTAGGATTGCAACTAACCAGGTGCTTGGCAGTGTCTCATCTCTCTCTGGCCAGTCTTCAAGAGCTGAGGCTCCATCCTCCTATGTGGTGTTTACCTCCATACACGGCATGCATAACAATAGAGGTATAAACACCCACACCACTCTCACAGCATCACCACCCTTAACACAGGCAAATCCTTGGTTTGCCACCCTAATTCAGGTACCCCTACGACAAAATGAAAGAATAACAGCAGCAATCTGCCAGAGCCTAGGTCACGGACACATTAAGATGGGTGTTACTATCAGGGTCCTCCCTAGGTACATAATTCCATCCTAATCCAAGGTGGCATGGGGAAGGAGAAGGCATGAGAACGAATGAAGAATAAAAAAAAGGGGAAAAAGTCCAGTGTGGGAATGGTGCATGGGAAGTACTACAACAATGATATAGTCGAACATTTACTATAGCATGGTAATATACCTGTAAAAAGTACAGTTTTATACCTACCATAAATGTAGATGTCCGAACTGGATAGCATCTGCAGTCATAACAAATGGGTTGTCCTGTCGTCAGGCAGCCCTTCGGTCGGCCGGATTCCAAAGTCTGGGTCCGGCTTCGGCTGATGTCGCACTCCACCCGACGTCATCTTTGCTGGTCTTCGGGTATAAAGGCATCAGCCGACACCATTTTCCTCAGTGTTTCTTGCCCCAGATGCCAATTTCCCTCTTGGAAAGCTAAATTTTGGATAAATGCCAATGTTTCCAAAATAATAGAAGGCAAACACAAAAAATAAACATGTATGTACATATATACAAACAAATACACCATAAGAGACCCCCAGCTAGCTATTAGGAGGGTAAATACCCTAGGAGTACCGCAGAGGGAAGGAGGAGGTAATCTGACTGCAGATGCTATCCAGTTCGGACATCTACATTTATGGTAGGTACAAAACTGTACTATGTCCTTCATGGATGCATCTGCAGTCATAACAAATGGGTAGAATACCATAGCCAAACTAGGGAGGAGGAATAATAATTATGGTGTAGTCAGGATCCCTTGCAGTACAGCAGTGGCAAACCCTGCTCGGGATCTAGAATATAGAGGTAAATTATAATGCTTGGCAAATGTATGCACGGAGGTCCAAGTAGCCGCCTCAATAATGTCCTTGGTTGCCACTCCTCTTAAGAAAGCTGTGGTAGTGGCTGTAGCCCTTGTAGAATGAGGTCTTATGTTCTGTGGAATTAGTTTTCCATGGTAGGAGTAACAGAATCTTATGCAATTTCCTATCCATTTGGAGATTGTCTGTTTGGAAATTGCTTTTCCTTCCCTTCCTGTTGCATAGGCTACAAAGAGCTGGTCAGTTTTTCTGTTACCTTTGGTTCTGTCCAGGTAGTAGCGTAACTGTCTGTGTACATCCAAGGTATGCATTATTCTTTCACCTCTGTTTTGTGGATTGGGAAAGAAGGTAGGTAGGTGGATTGCCTGGTTTAAAGACACTCTGGATACCACCTTAGGCATAAATGTAGGATTAGTTCTCATGGACACCCTATCTTGATGGAAGATTAGGAAGGGTTGCACTGCCATTAAGGCCTGTAGTTCGAAACCCTCCTTGCTGAAGTAATAGCCAGTAGGAAAGCAGTTTTCCATGACAGGTGTTGTAGATCTGCTGTTGCTGCTGGTTCAAACGGAGGAGTGTCAACTTTTCTAGTACAAAATTCAAGTCCCATGCTGGTAATGGTGGTTTCCTAGGAGGTTTTACATTCTTGATCCCTCTGAGAAACTGCCTGAGTAGAGGATGTGAAAAGACAGGAGGATCAAAGCTGTATTCTGCTGAAATAGCTGATGCATGTATCTTGATGGAGGAATAGGACAGGCCTGTATGTAGAAGCTCTGCCAAGTACTCCAGAATGTTAGCAATATCTATGTTCGACACATCTTTTCCTCTTTCAGTACTCCAAATGACGAACCTTTTCCATTTTCCTGCATAGTTCCTTCTTGTTGAAGGTCTGCGGGCTTCAAGGATAATGTCTTTAACCCTTTGTGAAAGGTCTGGGTTAGTTACTGCTATGTGATGTTCCAGGCAGTCAGTTGCAAGGTTTTTAGGTTTGGATGTATGATGTTGTACTTGTTCTGAGTTAACATCAGAGGCATCAGGGGTATTGACCACATTTTCTCCCGAGACATGCTCCTCAGCAATGGGTACCAGTGTTGTCTTGGCCAGTTCGGAGTTATCAGAATTATCCTTGGACGTTCCTCTTTGATTTTCAGTAGTACCTTGTGCATCAAGGGAAGAGGTGGGAATGCATATGCTGTCAGGCCTTTCCAGCTGAAGGATAGAGAGTCCACCTTCCATGCAAGTGGGTGGAATGTCCTTGTGCAGAATTTTTGAGCTGGTGATTTTGTGGGGAAGCGAATAGATCTATTTGTGGCATTCCCCATTTCTTTGTGATGGCCTTGAAGATGTCCGGGTGTAGCATCCATTCGTGAGCATCCGAGGTGGTTCTGCTTAAAATGTCTGCTAGGGTGTTCTCTTTTCCCGGAACAAATATTGCCTGTAACTGGATGTTGTAGCTGAGAGCCAGATTCCAAAGGTCCAAAGTCATTCTGCATAGGGGGTAAGAATGAGTGCCTCCCTGTTTGTTGATGTACCACATGACTGTGGTGTTGTCTGTCCTTATCATCAAATGGCCTTCTTTGAGGAATGGTCTGAATTTTAGGATTGCCAGTTTTACTGCCAGCATTTCTTTTTGGTTTATGTGCAGGTGCAGCTGGTCCTGAGTCCACAGTCCTTGTACGCATTTGTCCAGCATGTGTGCCCCCCATCCTAGGTCTGAGGCATCCATTGTGATAGTTTGGGTTGCTCGAAAGTTGTGGAAGGGTAAGCCTGGGTTTGACTGGCATGCCCGAGCCCACCATAGGAACTCCTGTTTTAAGCATGGGATTAGTGGTATTTCTGTTTCTAAGCTGTGCCTGTGTTGAGACCATAAATTCTTTAGGTACCACTGTAACTTTCTCATATGCAGTCTGGCATGTGGGACCAAGATTATGCATGATGCCATGAAGCCCAAGGCCTGCAGAACTTTTCTTGCTGTTAGTTTGTTCTGCTTTGTTAATGCCAAGAAGTAAAGAGGGAGTTCTTTTTGTTTTTCTGCAGTTAGGAATGCCATCTGTTTTACTGTGTCCAATTCCGCCCAAGAAAGTTCTTGTCTGGGATGGTATCAGTCTTGACTTTTGAAAATTGACTGTGTATCCCAGGGCTTGTAGCAAGTAAATGACCCTTTGTAAATCTGTTGTCAGCTTGCTTTTGTTGTCCGCTTGTAACAGGCAGTCGTCCAGGTATGGATAAATTTGGATTCCCTGTACTCTTGCAGTGAGCGATTACTGATGCCAGGCATTTTGCGAATACTCTGGGCGCAGTAGATAAGCCAAAGGGCAATGCTGAGAATTGATAATGCTCTGATCCTGCAAGAAATCTGAGGTATCTTCTGCAATTTGGTCGAATGGGGACGTGCAGGTAGGCCTCCTTGAGATCTAGAGTTACCAGCCAACACTCCTTGCCCAGCATGGGAAGAAGTTGCTGTAGGGTCAGCATTTTGAATTTTGGGACAATGATGTATGCGTTTAAGATGGACAGGTCGAGAATAGGTCTCCAGTTTTTTCTTTTCTTGGTACTAGGAAGAGTCTGGAGTAGAATCCTTTGCCCTGTTCTGTTATTGGTACCCTTTCCACAGCTCTTATCTTTATTAATTCTGCTGTCTGGTGCAGGGCTTCTATTTTTGATTTGGGGCAGGTTTGGCATTCCTCTTTTACTGGTAAAGTGTGGAACTGGAACCGGTAGCCTTGGTCTATGGTTTGCAAAATCCACTTGTCTTTTGTAATATAGTGCCAATTTTTCGAGAATAAGGCTAACTTTCCACCTAATGGTGCTGCTATTTGCTCCCTGGTAGGTGGAGTCGGAGCCAAGTCACTGTGATTGTCCTGTTGCAGTGGCAGTGGTTGCGTCTGTGCCTCTGTTATTGCCTTGCCACTGTCGTCCTCTGTAGGCACCCCCTCTGGATTGATTTCTGCCCCTAGAGTGTCTGTTCCTGCCCCTTTGGGATCTTGTGGAGTCAGGAAAGGACCAATTTTTGGCAGGCCAGTTCCTGCTAAACCTTGGGGGCTGAACCTGTAGGAAATCTTTAACTGTTTGTACAGATTTTGCCTTTTCTTCCATTTTCTTCATTACCTGCTGGGCAGGTTCCCCAAATAGACTGGCCTTATCCATAGGAGCATCCAATAGCTTAGCTTTAACATGATCCGGCAAGACCTGTTCTTTCAACCATGCATGCCTTCTTATCACTGTGCCAGTCATGGCTGATCTAAATGAAGCCTCCAGTGCATCATAGCCACATTTTAAAGAATGGTTACTAACCTGCTGGATGTTATTCACCATTTCTAATACATATTTCTTATCTAAAGATTCATCAGAGGACAGCTTTTTAATTAACTGATCAAGCATAAACTCTTGATATTGGATCATGTGAAACTGACAGTTTAAAGCTCTAGCTGAGAGAGTAGCAGAAGTGTAGACTTTTTTCCCCCATCTCTCTAAGGACCTGGATTCCCTTTCAGAGGGAATAGGGTTTTTTGCTGTGATCGAGGCTACTGCCTTAGGCCCCTGGGATATAGTTTCGGGGTCTGCAAGTGGGGCCTTGTATAGGTGGTGATGAGTGTCTGGCACCCTGTAAAATCTATCTGGTTTGGCAGGGGCTGGAGGTAAGGAATCAGGTGCAGTGCAGACATCATTAAATGCATCGTCCACAACAGATAGGACAGGAGGTATAGCTAAGGGCCTATGTTGTGGTAAGTGCAGAAAGGTCCTAAGCCTTTTTCTTGAATCTGAGAAATCTTGTCCCTGCCATTGGAATTGTTCTCTCATGGCATGTAAGGTTTCCCAAAGGAGAATTCCTCTGGTGGAGAGGCAGCTGGAATGGATTCTTCAGCATCTGAATCTTCATAATTGGAAAAAGGAGCCTCTGGCTGGTCTGTAATGTCTGAGTCATCCGCAGAATCATCAGAGGACACAGGCTCGGGGCTCTGCTCTAGGTCTCTTTTCTGGGGCTGAGAGGCCCTGTCTGGGTGAGATTGGGATCCCTAATTAAGGATATTAAATCTTCTGCCAGAGTAAGCATTTGTGAACTAGAAGTGGGCCTGAGTGAGGGTGGTTTAACAGGCATTGATTTAGCTGATTTGGCTGCTTTAGCCCTGGCAAAGGCCTTAATAGACATGGCTGCAGGAGGCCTAGCAGCACCACGTGCTGGGGTAGAGATATCCAAGGGGATGGTGTCTGATAGATCAGTAGGAACCACAGTTGTAGGCAAAATTTCTGAGGCTGATTCAGATAAGGTAGCAGGAGCCTCAGTAGTAGTCATGGATTTGGCTGAAGATTGACCAGTTTTCTCGGTTTCGGCCGAAACCGAGACACTCGCGGCTTGCTTAACCGTGGTTTTGGTCGAAACCGCGGACCGCGAGTGTCGGTCTTTTTCTTTGCGTTTAACAATTTGGGTAGTCGGAGGATCCGACGGCATAATGTACGCAAAATCTGAGCCGAAAAACTGTTCAGCAAACTCCGACCGGCGCCTAAGCGTTCGGTTGAAGGAAGCACAAGGCGAACAGGCTGCTACGTCGTGGTCTGGGCCTAAGCAAGGCAGACAGTAAGAGTGGAAATCTTTATGAGGTATTTGTTTCCCACAAGTTAAACAGTTGTTGACTTTTTCTGACATCGGCTGAGGCAAGAAAGGGTCCCCAACGGGGTACTTAGCTTTTTAGAAGTCTTGAGTAGTATTCGGTAGTAGTAATCTCTGGATCTGACCAACCGGCACTTGCGAACAGCTTCTGCTTCGGGCGCCACGCGGCAAGAAAGACTGAGGAAAATGGTGTCGGCTGATGCCTTTATACCCGAAGACCAGCAGAGATGACGTCAGGTGGAGTGCGACATCAGCCGAAGCCGGACCCAGACTTTGGAATCCGGCCGACCGAAGGGCTGCCTGACGACAGGACAACCCATTTGTTATGACTGCAGATGCATCCATGAAGGACATCTGTATAATGCTCTTCATAAGATCACTGAACTTTGCCTAGATGGTGGAAGGCAGCTGACAGGCACTCTCAAGGACAGCTTTAGCAAACCTTGTTCTTGCCCTTCACAAAGAGCCCAGTTTGCAGTGTTTGGTGAAAGTGTGGACTGATGACAGTCACAAGGACAGATCTGGCATCCATTTCCTGGCTAAAAGGGGGCCAGGAGTAGCATCTGTTTTTTTCTTTCTTCACTTTCTGGAAGACCTCAAGAATCAAGGGAATTAGGAAAGGCAAATATATAAACTGCTTTGTTTATGTTCTGGAGAAAGGCATCTGTCATAGAAGCTTCTTTGCATGGCTTCCAGGAGCAAAGCCTCAACTGTCTGTCTCTCAAAGCAAACAGGTCTACCTAGCGAACAACAAACCTGCACACTGGTTGAAGGAAGAGCTTCCAGTGTAACATCCACTATGTAAGGTCTTGCCTTATTCCTGCTTAGTTTACCAAAGTTTAGTTCTGAGTAGATGTATAATGCCAATAGAAGCATATTATACTGGGCAGCCCCCTCTGAAGCAACTTGGCTGAAGTCCAAAGGAGTACAATCCTGTACTGCCCTGTTTGATGATATCCACATAACAGTCATATTGTCTAACAGATGAAGGATCCCCTCATTTGAAAGCTGTCTCATTACCACACGCCTCGACAGAAAGCCAGCATCTTCTACACCAATGTGATTTTCTCTGTGCTGGTGATTTCATAAACCCTGTACCTCAAAGTCCCAGAGTGTAAGCACCCCACTTAAAATTTGAGGAATCCATGCACTTGGACTGGTTTGGAAGGAGATCCCTGACAGAGAGCCCCTACAATGAGCATGATTTGAGTCAGCCAACAACTTAGTTTTCTTGCTACAAATGGCAGAATGGATACTGCTTGGTCTAACAAGTGGGAGTGTTTGGTACACAAAGATCTGAAATACTACAGCAGTTTTCAAATATCAATCTTCCTCTAGGGAAATCATCAGGATACTTGAGGCCACGAATTACAGATGTCAAGAACCCTGGCCAATGTTTTGCTCTTTGTTGCCAGTTCCTGAAGAAATCGGGTAATTTCTCCACCTTCTGTTGTGGTGAAAGGACATTGTGAAGGTGTCCCAAGAAGGACCCCAAAAAGATAATGCTTCTGGGAGGGCACAGTGGGGGTGATTTTTTCAGATACAATGTGAAAACCAATCTCAGAAATTTTCTTTGTGAAACATTTCTTTACTTCAACAAACCAAACAATCCGTTGCAACTGCAAACTTTCAGCTCCTTGCTAACCCATGACTTATGAGGGCAAGCAGCAAAAGTTTGTGAATATTTGAAGTAGATTACTGGAAACTTGTGAGTAAAAAAATGCAGGGTAGCAGCAAGTTGTATGATAAAAATTTCCCCCAAAGTCCTGTCAGATAAACAGATAAGGTCAGTTAGCAAAATATTAGCCAAGCAATGAGCACACCTCATCCAAGAGTCCTATGTATATGGCTCTAAGTTCAGAGCACCTCAAGTGTGACCTTCAAGTCTTTACTCGGTCTCACTTGCTTGATCCAGACATCTGCTATAGATGGAGTGGTAGTGGAGATCAAGACACTGGAATCAGGAGAAGTTTGTTTTACACTTTGAGTACTTGTGGTGCTTCTTGTGACAAACGTGGTAGTGAACTGCGGCTAGTAATTCAAGCAAGTGCTAGTATTTCAGGGATCAAGCAAAGGAAAGAACCGAATTCTAACATGGTTTTTGTTGATTTTGGGATTGTTATTGCACAGACCACCACTGAATGCCTGATTTTAGAGTTAGTCTGACTAATCTGCTTTTATTTGCAGCAATGGTTTATTTTCAAACTACCACCTCAGCTCGTGACTAAAGCAGATGTGAATTTCAAGCTAATGCTATTTGATCATTATTTTACTTATTTACCAGCTGGCTCCTCTCTCTGCATTTTTAATTGTGCAAAACATAATTAATGAGCACTACAAAAAGATGAAGCTTGAGCCGTGCCTGATAAAAATCATTGGTTTTCTGGCAAATCACTGAGGACTGCAGCCACTAAACTGAGAACGGCTGGCTGGCTGTGGGTGAAAGCAACTTACCCTTTTGCAGCTTGGTTTTTTTTTTTAGTCTGACTTTACACAACTAGTGTGCGTTTGCATGAAATATGTTGCTGAATCTAGACAATGTGTTATCAATTGAGCACTAAAACCAGCTATTCACTGAAATATTGAAAGATCCGAGGCATCTGTTGTTTCCAACTAACTGTGCCTGTTTTTGCTCTTATATTGCATTTTTAATTGGCATTTGCATTCTGTCTCTTCAAATTGTCTTATCTGCTTTTTTGTCACATTTTACTGTATACTGTACTAGTTCAGCTGTAGCATAGCCCAGTTCCAGGTTTGCTGTTTCTGGCTGTTTTCTAACTTCTGAGCATCAAATTCAAGCCATTGTTGTTGGTGAAGGCCCTTCTGCACCCTTGTGAGAAGAGAGTGCTCTCTCTCATCTAATCAAAAGTGATTGGACTAGAGCTCAAAGAGCACATCCTTACAAATTAGTTTAAGTTAAAAGGGTTATTTCTTGTTTTATTTAAGCCCCACGTCTGTGCTTGTTTGCGTGTAGCGCACCATCATACACTGCCATATAGTGGTGTTTACCATTGATGGTTACAGACGCACATTTTGCCTGTTAAACTTTCCCTTAGCACTTTGCTTGTGGTCCTCCAGAGGTTTTTCACAGCCCTGCTCTACTAAAATATTAAATGGTGTTAAGAAGCTAAGTGTATTAAGTGTGCTGGAACACTAAGCCTAGCCGCAGAGGTAACAAGTTATACAACCTATCCAAATAATCCTGTTGGTCCATTACCACTAACCACCCACCTTTATCTGGTCGCATTAATCTAATATTCAGTGATTTGATCCAAAAAAATAAATCAACTTCATGCTTAGATAAATTAAAATCAGGTTGTTCATTATTCGATTTTAAAGCATGTCTTAAATCTAAATCACAAGCTTCATCAAAAATGGCCAATAAAAGATGTAATGGAGAATTACATATGCTATATACCTGTAGCTGAATCAACCTAGTAGACATCTCAGAAAAATAAATGGTCAGATTTAGCTTCTTAATAGATACCTTGAAATCTATCAATACACTTGCAGTATTCGCCCTCCGAGTGTGCACAAAAGTTAGACATCTCGGAGAGAGATCAGCAATGGCTTTAACAAATGTTTGTGAACTGTAATGAAATCACCAACAGTATTCCAAATTTAAAAAGGCATAGTAATTCTTTCATTTACACCAAAGCTTCATGACTGCACCTCCAATTCTCCTTCCTGCTGAGAGTCAACTGGTCAAGCTCACGTGGTGTGTCTCAATTCTGATCCGCACACTGGTTGTACTGAAGGGGATGATTCACAATTTGATTGCCCCATTGGTTCTTCTAAAACAAATGCTGTAGCATTTCTGAACAGCGAAGCTAAAGAAAATCCTGTATCAAATGCTGGTCAACTATAATTAAAAATGGTGAATTTATTAAAGTATCCCAAATTAGGAAGGGAGTAGCAATTTCCTCATCTACAGTGGGGCTTAATGTCTCAACTTTCAGTTCTCCTTCCTTCAGAAAGTCAACTGGTGGGCTAGATGAGGTGCATCTCATTTCCAATCCACCCACTTGTTGTGCTGAGAAGGCTGGTTGACATCCTGGTTGCCCCATTGGTTCTTCTGATTTGAGTGCTAACACTGTTCTTTTTTCATTAATGAACAGTGAAGCTGGGGAAAATCCTGGTGGGAAGGGACATTTAGAAGTAGTAGTAGTTGGTTTAAACTGCTGGTCATCCATCATTCAGCCCATTGGTAGTTTGTTCCACGGAGGGATAATCAAATTTTCTACCCCATTCTTCTGAAGTTGGGGGACTAGGATACTGATCTGCATGTTGATTAGACCTCTTCCAGTGTGAAAAACTTAGCAAAACAACCAGAAAAAGTGATTTATTTGTGAAAAAAGATGTACTCACCATAACATTCCACCTGAGTTGTTGTTCATTTCTCTTCAACCTGTGGGACACTGATCCAGGATGGAACTGACTCTGCTACATTTCTCCAGCATCAGATCTAAGCTCCAAGCTCCTCCCTTACCCATAATGTGCCCTTGTCTCCTCCCTCCCTTCAGATAGAACTTGCTGCCCACCTATGAAACCCAACCTGACACAATCTCTTACCCCTTGGCACAATAACCTAGATAGTATAATAAGGATGACCATTCATGCCAAAGAAAGGTCATTTTTTCCAGCCAGACCACCACACAGCCAATACAACGCAGGGGGAAGGAAGGAGGGATGGTTGAAAACAAATGAACTCCTCCTCAGATGGAACATTATAGTGAGTACATAACTTCTTTATCTGAAGTTGTCTTCATTTGCTCTTCAACCTGTGGGACAGAGTCCCCAGCTACCAAACACACCTGGGAAGCCATCATGGAAAGATATTCTTTAACACAGCACAGCCAAAGGATGCCCTACTTCTGGAGAAAAGATCCAACTTGTAATAGGAGATGAAAGTATGTGAAGATGCCCAGGTAGCCGCAGAATGCACAGTTGTGTACACTTACCATAAATGTTAGAGTGTATTCAATGTTGCAGTCATCACATTTGGGTTATCTCTGCCTACAAGTAGACCTCAGTCTGCCTGAATACCAGAGTCTTGGGATTTCTGCATTGGATGCTGTCACTTATTCCATGACGCCAGGTCATCAGGGGTATAAAACATGCAGCCGATGCCATTACATCAGTTTTTCTTACCCTAGATGTCAGAAGCCCCCACAATAGCAAGTAAATACCAATATTATAAGATATGGCCAAACAAAAAAGAATAGGTAGAAGTATAGAAACATCAGGAGGCTGGAGGGAAGGTAACCAGGACTGCAACAGTGAATACACTCCAACATCTACATTTATGGTAAGTGTATACAACTGTACTGTGTTCTTCGTGTTTCACTGTTGCAGTCATCAGATTTGGGTGGATTCCCAATGCTGAGAATGGGTGGAGGCAGTCAAGAAGCATTAGGGCTGGCAAGCAGGCCCTGTAAGACTGCTTTGGCAAATCCAGCTCTGGATTTAGAAAAGATAGAGAAGTGATAATGCTTGAAGGTGTGTACAGAGCCCCAGGTTGTAGCTTCCAGGATGTCCCTGGTAGAGACTCCCCTGAGAAATGCTGTAGAGGCTGATGTAGCCCTAGTGGAATGTGTTCTGATCCCCTGTGGGGTAGGTTTCCCATGGGGTTTGTAGCAGAAATGGATGTAGTGTGCTATCCATATAGAAATGGTTTGCTTTGAAATGGCCTTGCCCTCTGTCCCTGTAGCAAAACTGACTAGCAGCTGGTCAGATTTTCTGAAAGGTTTAGACCTGTCCACATAGTACCTAAGCTGCCTGTGCATGTCCAGGGAGTGCAGGATCCTTTCCCCTTTATTCTGAGGATTATGGAAAAAGGTTGGCAAATGAATGGATTGGTTTAAAGCCACACTAGAAACCACCATAGGCATAAATGATGGGTTAGTCCTGAGGGAAACCCTGTCCGCATGGAAGATAATGAAGGGTTCCTTGGCCATAAGGGCCTGCAATTCAGACACTCTTCTTTCTGAAGTGATGGCTAGAAGTAAATCTGTTTTCCAGGAGAGGAATTTTAACTCTGCTGAGGCAGCAGGTTCAAAGGGTGGAAGCGTGAGTTTTCCAATACAAAGTTAAGGTCCCAGGCTGGAGTGGGAGCTCTAATGGGGGGGAATCTTAAATGTTTGACTCCTCTCAGGAACTGTTTGACCAGAGATGAGACAAGAGGGGTGGCTCAGTATTATAATGAGCCAAGATGGCAGAGGCATGAATCTTAATTGAAGAAAAGGATAGGCCTTTGTGGAGCATTTCTGTTAAGTAATCTAGTATATGAGGTACGCTGGGCACAGTTATGTCCATTCCTTGAGAATGGCTCCAAGAACACTATCTTTTCCACTTTTCTGAATAGGATTTTCTAGTACTAGGCCTCCTTCCCTCAAGGATGACATCTAGTACCTGTTTACTGAGAGCTGCTGGTGATGAGTTCAGGGGATGAGCCAGGCTGCTAGATTCAGGGTTTGTAGATGAGGATGCAAAATCTGGCCCTCCTGCTGGGACAGCAGGGAGGGGGTCTGAGGCAGGTGCCATGGTGGCAGTACTGTCAGACTATGCAAACGTGGGTACCAGTGCTGGCATGACCAGTCTAGTGCAATCAGGACTGTCCTTTGCTTGTCCTGTTTGATCTTTAGTAGAACCTTCGAGAGGAGGGGCAGAGGGGGAAAGGCAAAGACTGAGAGGTTTTCCCATGTAAAGGACAGGGCATCCACTTTCCATGCTTGGCTATGGGGAGTTCTGGTGCAATATTTGCTCAATTGACAGTTCTGAGGGGAAGCAAAGAGGTCCACCTCTGGTGTCCCCCCCCCACCTGTGGATCAGAAGCTTGAATGATTTGGGTTCCAGTTTGCACTCGTGTGGGTCCATTAGATTTCTGCTTAAGTCTGTCAGTGAATTTAGTTTGCCTGGCAGGAATTGAGCTTGCAGGTGCACTTGATTGCTCAAGGCTGTGTTCCACAGAGCCATGGCTAACCTGCAGAGTGGGTAGGAATGGGTTTCCCCCCTACTTGTTTATGTACCACATAACTGTGGTGATGTCTGTCTATCAATAGTTGTCCTGGAAGAATAAGGCATTTGAAGGCTGTCAGAGCATTTTGTATAGCTAACATTTCTTTCTGATTGATATGCAGGTGCATTTGTTTTGGGGCTGCATTTGCCTTGAATGCATTGTCCTACCATGTGAGCCCCTCATGCATTGTCTGATGATTCTGTTAGGGTGTGGGTGGTTGGGGGTTGAGTGAAAGGGACTCCTTTGTTGTGGTAGCAGGCCTCTGCCCACCAAAGAAACTCTGCCCTTAGGCGAGGAATGACAGGAATCATTGTTTCCAGGTCCCGAGAATGTTGACACCAGAGACTTAAGTATTAATAAAGTTTCCTCATATGCAGTCTTGCATATGGAATTAGCAGAATGTAAGAGATTATGAACCCTAGGGCTTGCAGTAGTTTTCTTGTAGACAGCTGGGTTTTGGTGGCCAGTAGATTGAAGTAGCTTGTCAAATAAATTTGTTTTTCTGGAGTGAGGAATGCCATCTGGGAAGTTGTGTTTAAGCTTGCTCATCTGGGAAGTTGTGTTTAAGCTTGCTCCAAGGAATACAATCTGTTGGCTGGGTACCAGATGTGATTTCTTTTCGTTGATTGTGTACCCCAGTGAAGTTAGAAGTCTCTCTACAAATGTCAGGTGCTGGAGTAGCAATTCCTGACTGTCCGCCTGAATCAGGCAATCGTCCAAGTATGGGTAAATCTGAATTTTTCTCTGCCTGCAATATGCAATGGCTGGAGCTAGGCATTTTGTGAATACCCTAGGCCCAGTAGATAAGCCAAAGAGAAGTGCAGAGAACTGACAGTGCATAGAGCCTGCCCTGAAATGTAGATATTTCCTGCAAGATTCCCTTACGGGGATGTGAAGATAAGCTTCTTTTAAAGTCCAGGGTAGCTAGCCAGGAGTCTTTGGCTAGCATAGGAAGCAGCTGTTTGACAGTAAGCATTGTGAACCTTGGAACCACCAGGAAGGTGTTGAGAATAAACAGATGCAGGATAGGGCGCTAAGAGCTTTCTTTTCTGGGTACCAGAAACAGTCTGGAGTAAAAACCTTGTCCCCTTTGCTCTGCTGGGACAGGCTGAATAGCCTTAATACTGAGAAAAGAAAGTACTTGCTTTTGGGCCTCTGCCCACTGGTATGGGGGAGGTCTGGCCATCCACTTGGGGTTGGCAGTGAGTTGAAGTAGAATCTGTATCCATGGGATACAATGTTCAAGACCCATCTGTCTTGGGTGATATACACCCAGTTTTTTGCATGCAGGGCGAGTTTTCCTCCTAAGTGTGCAAGTACTTGGGCAAGGCTTGGAAGAGTTAAGGATAAGTCATTGCGAGATTTTACCAAAGGAAGGTGGCTTACTACTTTCTGTTTTACAGGTGGGAGCACTCCATTGCTTAGATCTGTGCATACCCTGAAACTGTAATCTTGGTGATCTGCTGGGAGGGACTGGAAAGGACCAGTTTTTAGAAGGCCAATGCATACTGAATCTAGGTGGCTGTACCTGTAGGAAATATTTAACAGTTTGCATAGATTTAGCTTTTTCCTCCATCTTTTTGAGGAATTTTTCTGCTTTAGTGCCAAACAGGCATTCTTGGTTTAATGGTGCATCTAGTAATTTGCTTTGACATGGTCTGGCAAGATTTGTTCCTTAAGCCAAGCATGCCTTCTAAGAACAGACCCAGTGACAGCAGCCCTGCAAGATGCTTCTAAGGCATGAAAACTACATTGCAAAGTATGTTTTCCATCTTGGTTAGCAGAATGCATTAACTCTTGTAAATCTGTATGTTCTGCACTATCAGGAATCAACATAATTTTCTGTTTAATTAGCTCCATAATATGCTCCTTATACTTCAACATATGAAACTGGCAATTTAAAGCCCTGGTGGCAAAAGTAGCAGAGGTGCATACTTTCTTATCCCATCTGTCTGAAGCCCTAGAGTCCCTGTCCTAAGGGGTAGGGTTTTTGGCTGTTGTAGCCTTAATGCGTTTAGGTCCCTAGGAAATGGTCTCTGGATCCGCAGAACGATTCTTAAAGAGGAATTTGCAGTACGATTCTTAAAGAGGAATTTGTGGGAGTCAGGTACTCTAATACCTGTCAGGATTCCTGGGAGCTGGAGGCAAAGTATCATGGGTAAGGCTGGATTCCAAGAAGACATCATCTACAAATTCCAGAACAGAATGGGTAGCTAGAGGCCTGTGCTGAGGCAAGTTTACAAATTCCCTGAGTCTCTTTTTGGACTGTGGGTAGTCCTGGCACTCCCAGCAGAAATGCTCTCTAAGGATATGCAGGGTTCCACAAAAAGAAAAATCTTCTGGTGGGGAAGCAGAGGGAATGGAATCCTCTGCATCAGAATCCTCATAGGTAGTAAAGAGTATGTCCTGGTAAATCAGATGCATCAGAGTCAAAAGCAGTTCTTGGTCTTTTTGAGGGGGAAGGCTGGCTTCCCCTAATTAAGGTTATAAGATCTTCAGCCATTCTAAGCATTTGTTTATGAGGCATGTGGGCCTGAGAATGCGCTTTGGCCGTCGGTTTACTAGGCATAGTGCGAACTCTGGGCCTGAGAAATTCGGTACTTTTGGTATGAAACAAAGTCGCTGGTTTAATATGAAAATCGGAAGGTCTGAATACACCCATCAGAAGCTGGTGCCTGCACAGCGGCTCCGGACCCATCCAAGGTAGAGATATCTGCAGGTTCCATAGTCTAAGAAACATCTTGCGGCATACTGGACTCCGAATGGGTCTCAGTAGAGGGCCTGCGAATCTGTAGAAGTGGGTATCAGGGGCTGCGAAAGTGCCTCAATGAGTACAGGCGACTAGCTTAATGGAAGCCTCGCCAGCAGGTTTGGACCAATGCGGTCTTGTCCGTCTTTATCCTTATGTTTTTTCGGAAACTCAGTAGTCGGATGGCTTATCAAAGCCATTTCGGAATACGGAGAACAAGAGAGAAAAAATTTAGCGACAAAAATAGCCCAACAACGAATAGTTTGGGCGTTGAACAAGGCACAAATCCGACAGTGAGGAAGGTCGTGATCAGGGCCTAAACAGGTGACGCAGTAAGAATGAAAATCTTCCGAAGTATTTGCTTTCCACAGGCAAGACAATTAACTTTTTCTGCCATCAGTTAGAGCAAGAAAAAAGGATCCCCAATGGGGTACTTATTTTTTAGAAGACTTCAGGTCTGAACTCGAAAAATGAAAATTTCAGGAGGCGGCCGACTGGCACTTGTGAACTGCTTCAGACACTGCACGGCAAGAAAAGCTGATGTAATTGCATCGGCTGCATGTTTTATACCCCTGACATCATGGAAGAAGTGACAGCATTCGATGCAGAAATCCCAAGACTGGTATTCAGGCCGACTGAGGGCTACCTGCAGGTAGATAACCCAAATGTGAGGACTGCAACAGTGAAACACAACATCAAATGTCATCCAAGAAAACTCTGGACCAAAAGGCAGCTGAAGTAGCCACAGACCTATTAGAATGCGCCCTAACTTGACCTGGCGGAGACACTCCTTTAGTTGAAAATCCCTAGAGTGTACACTGAGAAATCCAACAAGCAAGGGTAAAGTTTGATACAGGTTTCCCTAAAAAGGGCTTAGAATAGGAAACTAAAGTTGATCGGACTTGCGGAAGGCCTTTGTTCTGTGCAAGTAAAAACATATTTTGTCTATGAACATCTACCAGATGCAAGTTGTACTCTCCCTTATTTTGAAAGTTCAGAAAGAAGACAGGAAGGTTGATAACCTGATTAATGTTTGATTCTGACGCCACATTAGGCAGAAAAAAAGGATTAGTGCGCAAAGATACCCTGTCTTTAAGGAAGATCATGTAAGGGGGCTTTAACCACCAAGGCCTGAAGCTCAGACACTCTTAGATGAAGTAATAGCAATCAGAAAGGCAGTCTTCCAAGACAGGAACTGTAGATCCGCTGAAGCAGCAGGTACAAAGGGGGAATAAAGGATTGAAGGACCAAAGTAAGGTACCAAGGAGGAGTAGGGTTCTTGATCGGTGGCCTAAGAAGAGAAATACCCTTGGGAAAAACTATGCAGAGCTTAGAAGAGTCTAGAGAAGCTGAATTATCCCCTATGTGGAAATTAGAAATCGCTGCCAGCTTAACATTAACCGTAAAAAAACTAGAACTCTGTAGAAAAATGCCTGCCAGAAACTCCAAGCTAACAGGAATTGGAACAGTGAAGGGATCCGAATCCTGTTGAGATGCCTAAACAACGCTTCCACTTACTCGAATAAGCTTTCCTTGTGGAAGATCTATGAGTAGTTGCTAAAATCTTCTTAACCAGAGAAGATAGCCCAGGAGTCCCAACTATGAGAACTGGAGCAACCAGGCAGTAAGCTTCAGACTAGCCACATCTAGATTTGGAATCAAATCCGGAACCGGATCCAACGTCCAGGGAGGACACACTACATAAGACCACAGAGAAGGGAAATCATACTTGGCGAGGCCAGAAGGTGGCAATGAGGATGACTGAGCTTCCCAGTCATTGTGCTTTCTGAAGGAACTTTGGAACCAGGGGAAGTGAAGGATAAACAGAGAAGACCGGAGGGGCAAGCATGAACCAGAGCATCTTTGGGGGACTGCCCCAGAGGGGAGATCAGAGTGAAAAACTCACTGCACTTCGCATTGGAAGGAGAAGCTAAGAGATCACAGCAAAGCTGACCCCACTTTAAATGCTGGATCTCTTCGGAATGTGCGTTGCCACAAGAAAACGGCTGGGGGAGATCGCCAACTCTCACAATCTCATGAATTTGCGACAAAGGGGGTAAGACCTGGTCCCCCCCCAGTTTGATAATGTACCAGACTACTGCCATGTTGTCTGCCTAGATGCAATCATCCGTAGGGGAAGATGGGCATGAAGAGCTTGGAATGCCAATAGCACTGCCCATATTCTCCAAGATGTTGACATGCAGCTGGGTCTCAAGAGAAGACCACGTTCCTTGAACTTTACATCCCAAGCAATGCCCCCCCCCCCATCTGATTACGGAGGTGTCCGTGGTCAGAGGGGTGGGAAGAATAAACGAGCAACCGTGAAGAAGAACTGGGGACTGAATCCACCAGAGAAGAGAATCTATGCATGCTCGCGACAGACTAACAGGATGTGACAGTGCTAGATCTAGAAATGACCAGTGGACCACTAGAGTCCATTGGAGCACTCTCATGTGCAACAAGCCATGGGAATGAGGGTGATTGTGGCCACCATGGACCCCAACACCCTTAAAACAAACTCCGCTGGAGGAGATGGAACTTGAATGTGCAAGACATGAAGTTTGAGGGACTGAAGTCTGTCGGGCATCAAGAAAGTCTTGGTCTGAATGGTGTCCAAACAGGCTCCAATGAAGTCCAGAACTTGAACTGGTTCTAAGTGATTTGTTGAGATTGATGGTGATGCCCAACTGGTGGGCAGTTTGCATAAGGAAATCCCTGGCTTGGCAGAATCTATGCCTGGAGAGAGTGGGAATGGAGCCAATCATCCAGGTAGGGGAAGACAGTACAGTTTTGTACATACCATAAATGTAGATGTTACAGCTGCAGTCATAACAGATGGGTTTTCCTGCCGTCAGGCGGGTCCTCGGTCAGCCGAATTCCAAAGTCTAGGTCCGGCATCGGATGTCGTCGCTTCTTCCCTGATGTCAGTGCGACAGGGGTATAAAAGAACCAGCCGACGCCATTTTCTTCAGTTTTTCTTGCCCCAGATGTCAGGTGCCCCCAGAAGGAAGGAAAAACATAAATTTATGTAATAATGCAATGCAATAAAATCAAAAAACAGTAGTTGCAAGCAAATACACCATAAAAGAATACCCCAATCATGTTGTATGAGGAGGTGTTAGCAATTAGGCCTGTCCCAAGAGGGGAAGGAGGGAGGGAAACCTGGACTGCAGCTGTACTAGCACTCGAACATCTACATTTATGGTAGGTACAAAACTGTACTATGTTCATCGTGCATACAGCTGCAGTCATAACAGATGGGTAGAATCCCAAAGCTAAAGAAGGGGTGGTAGGCACTAAGTGGAACTAGGAGGTGCCAGGATGCCCTGCAAGACTGCAGTGGCAAAGCCCGCTCTAGATTTGGAGTATAATGGTAGGTGATAGTGCCTGGAGAAAGTATGTACAGAACTCCAAGTGGCTGCTTCCAAAATATCTTTGGTAGGAACCCCCCTGAGGAAAGCTGCAGAGGTAGCTGTGGCCCTTGTGGAGTGAGATCTGATGCCTGTAGGTACAGTTTTACCATGAAAAGAGTAACAAAAGCGAATGCAGTGGGCTATCCATTTTGAGATTGTCTGTTTGGAAATAGGCTTCCCTTGAGCACCTGTAGCATAGGACACAAAGAGTTGCTCTGATTTTCTGTAAGGCTTTGTTCTGTCCAAATAATAATGGAGCTGTCTGTGAATGTCCAAGGAATGTAGTAGTCTCTCCCCTTTGTTTTGTGGGTTAAGGTAAAAGGTAGGTAAGTGGACAGCCTGATTCAAGGCTACCCTGGATACTATCTTTGGCATAAAAGAAGGGTTGGTTCGTAAGGAAACTCTGTCCTGATGAAAAATGATGAAAGGCTGCACAGCCATGAGGGCTTGTAGTTCCGAAACCCTGCGTGCTGAGGTGATAGCCAGAAGGAAGGCTGTTTTCCATGACAAATATTGCAGTTCTGTTGAAGCAGCTGGCTCAAATGGAGGCAGGGTCAGTTTTTCTAGAATGAAATAGAGTTCCCAAGCAGGTACTGGTTGCTTCCTTGGGGGTTTTATATTCTTAACCCCTCTGAGGAACTGTCTTAAGAGAGGGTGAGAGAATAAAGGAGGATCAGTGTTGTATTCTGCAGAAATGGCTGAGGCATGGATTTTGATGGAGGAGAATGAAAGTCCACTGCTTAGCATCTCAGCTAGGTACAGTAATATTTGAGGTAAATTCAGTATTTCAGGATTCTGACCCTTTCTGATTCCAGGCACAAAACCGTTTCCATTTTGCGGAGTAGGCTTTTCTAGTAGAAGGCCTTCTGGCCTCCAAAATGACATCCTGCACTTGCTTGGAGAGTAGGGTCTGTTGTGAATTTAAGGAATCCTCCATGCGGCAAGATTGAGTGTTTTCAGCTGACTGTGAAGAGTTTTGAAGTTGTGCTGCGTCAGTAGAAGAGGCATTAGAGGCAGGATCCATGGTGGGGAATGCGTCAGGCTCCTAAGGAGTGGGTACCAGTGTTGTCTTGGCCAGTCTGGAGCAATGAGAATCATCTTTGGTCTGTCTGCTCTGGCTTTTAATAGAACTTTGGGCAGCAGAGGAAGCGGTGAAAAGGCATAAACTGTCATTGTTGTCCAACTGAGAGAGAGTGCGTCCACTCTCCAGGCCTGTGGATGAAAGGTCCTTGAGCAGAATTTTGTCAAATGGTAATTTCTGTGGGTGGCAAAGAGATCTATGTCTGGCCTTCCCCATGCTTGAATTATCTTTGTAAAAACTTGAGGATGCAACTTCCATTCGTGTGGATCTGTCATATTTCTGCTTAGGTTGTCTGCCAGCATGTTTTCCTTGCCTGGCAGGAACTGTGCTTGAAGGTGGATTTGTAATTCCAGAGCCATGTTCCAAAGAGACATGGCTAGCCTGCATAGGAGGTATGAATGGGTTCCTCCCTGTTTGTTTATGTACCACATCACTGTGGTGTTGTCTGTCCTTATCAATAGCTGGCCTGGATGCAGAAGGTCTTCGAAAGCCATAATACCATTTATTACTGCTAGCATTTCCTTTTGATCGATGTGTAGGTTTACTTTTCTTTTTGGGACCATTTGCCCTGAATGCACCGATCTGTCATGTGCGCCCCCCAGACGTAGTCTGAGGCGTCTGTTGTGATGCCTTGATTTGCTTGAGGCTTGCAGAATGGGAGACCTATGTTTCTTTGGCATGCTTGAGCCCACCACAGAAATTCCTTTTGAAGACATGGAATCAGTGGTATAATTGTTTCCAAACTGTGGCTGTGTTGAGACCATAAGATTTTAGGTAGCATTGAAGTTTCCTCATATGCAGCTTTGCACATGGGATTAAGCAGGATGCAAGATGCCATGAATCCCAGAGCCTGCAGGATTTTCCTTGCAGTCAGCCTGGTGAAGGTTGCCAGTTTTCTGAAGTAATGAGTTAGTTGCCCTTGATTCTCTGGCGTGAGGTAGGCCATCTGGGTGTTTGTATTCAAGCTGACACCCAGGAAAATTATTATTTGAGAGGGTATTAGTCTTGATTTCTTTTTGTTGACTGCGTATCCCAGAGAATTCAACAACATTATTACAAACGCCAGGTGTTTCAGAAGTATGTGTTTGCTGTCTGCTTGGATCAGGCAGTCGTCCAAATATGGGTATATTTGTATCCCTTGAAGTCTGCAGAAGGCAATTACTGATGCCAGGCATTTCATGAACACTCTGGGCACAGTAGATAAGCCAAAGGGCAATGCAGAGAATTGATAATGGGTTGAACCTGCAAGAAATCTGAGGTATCTTCTGCAATCTTGTCTGATTGGGACATGCAGGTATGCCTCCTTGAGGTCCAATGTTACCAGCCAAGACTCCTTGCCCAGCATGGGAAGAAGCTGCTGTAATGTGAGCATCTTGAATTTTGGTACGAGTAAATATGTGTTTAGGATGGATAGGTCCAAAATAGGTCTCCAATCTTTGTCCTTCCTTGGTACCAGGAATAGTATGGAATAAAAACCTTGACCCTGTTCTTGTGCAGGTACCTCTTGAATAGCTTTCATGTCCATGAGATCTGAAATTTGTTTTTGTGCCTCTGCCCTTTGATTGTGTGGCAGGTTTGGTATGCCTCTCATTTTTGGAAGGGTGTGAAAGTGGAATCTGTAGCCTCTGTCTATAATGTCCAGGATCCATTTGTCTTTTGTGACAATATGCCAATTTTTCGAAAATAACGCCAGTTTTCCGCCTAAAGGTGCTGCCAATTGAGCCTTGCTTGGCATGCAAAAGGGAAAGTCATTGGTTCTGTTTTTTGAATGGCTGTGAACTATCCTCACCACCTCTTGGTGTAGGTGCTTGCCACTGTCTGCATCTAAATGATCCTTGAGATTGCCCTCTACCCCTCGGGCACCTGTATTCTACCTCTTTGAGGTCTGTCCGTGGCTGGAAAGGACCAATTTTTTGAAGGCCAATTTCCACTGAAACGTGGAGGTTGTACCTGTAGGAAATCTTTCACTGTTTGCATTGATTTTGCCTTTTCCTCCATTTTCTTTAATAACTCCTCAGCTTTAACACCAAACAATAAATCTTTTTGAAGAGGTGCATCTAGTAGTTTAGCTTTGACATGATCTGGTAAGGTTTGCTCTTTGAGCCAAGCATGTCTACGTATGACTGATCCTGTAACAGCAGCTCTACATGAGGCCTCTAAAGCATCAAAACCACATTGCAAGGTGTGTTTACCCACTTGCTCTGCACTATACAACAAATCCTGCAACTCCTTCAAGTCTGGTTGTTCAGGTTGTGACATTTTGCTTTTCAACTGAGATAACAAAAACTGTTGATACTTTTACATATGGAACTGACAGTTTAATGCCCTCATGGTTAAGGTGGCAGAGGTGTATACCTTTTTCCCCCACCTTTCTAAAGCTCTGGAATCTCTCTCTGAAGGTAATGGATTTTTGGCAGAGGAGGCCTTAATTCCCTTGGGACCCTGTGAAATAGTTTCTGGGTCAGCCGCATGGCTTTTGTATGGGAATTGGTGTGAATCAGGAACCCGGTAATACCCGTCAGGCTTGACTGGAGCTGGAGCTAAAGAATCTGGGTTAAGGCTGGCCTCTGAATGCACATCTAGTATGTCTAAGACAGGAGGGACAGCCAGAGGCCTGTGCTGAGGGAGCAAGAGGAAATCCTTGAGCCTTTTCTTGGAGTCTGAGTAATCTTGGCCTTCCCAGTGGAAGTGTTCCCTCAAGGTATGCAAAGTTTCCCCAAAAGAGTAGTCCTCGGGGGGGGGGGGGGGGAGACAGAGGGAATGGACTCCTCTGCATCAGAATCTTCAAAATGAGAGTATGAATGTTCCTGGTCTTCAGAATGTTCTGAAGGAATGGAGGCCTGGTCCGAGGAAGGGTATTCTTCCTCCACTCTGGGCCTTTTGTCCGAGGGGGGTTGAGAACCCCTGATAAGAGTAATCAAATCCTCAGCCATTTTGAGCATCTGCTTTTTAGGCATGGGGCCTTGAGAGGGGCCCTGGGGAGCTTGTCTCTTAGACTGCATGGCTGCTTTAGATTTAGTGAAAGCCTTAATGGAAAAAGAAGGTGGCGGCCTGAAGACACCTTGAGAGGTGGCAGGCCTGTCTAAACTCTGAGTTTCCCCGCCAAGAGTGGCTTCGGTATCTGTAGTCGGGGTGTGGGCCGAAGAGCCTGCGACCTCGGGCACAGAAGACACTGCTAATGAAGTGTCATCGGTCGTCAGGGGCTGCATAGGCGCCTCACTGAGAACCAGAGCACCAGTAGTCGGCTTTAGCGTGGTGTCGGTAGAAGTCGCGGACCTCGTATATCGGTCCTTATCTTTGCGTCTTTTACTCAAAACTGGAGTCGGATTATCCGACGACATAATGTAATTACACTTTTTGCCAAAATAGTGTTGGGCGAACTCCGCCCGAAGCTTAATGGTGCGTCTGTTGAATGTAGCACAAAAACGACAGACCGAGACGTCGTGGTCTGGGCCTAAGCAAGGAATGCAGAGGGAATGGAAATCCTTATGCGGTATTTGCTTCCCACATGAAATGCAATTATTAACTTTGTCTGACATCGGTCTGAGGCAAGAAACGTTTCCCCAACGGGGTACTTAGCTTTCAAGAAGACTTCGATTGAAAAATATTCGTAATCTCAGGAGCTGGCCGACCGGCACTTGCGAACTGCTTCTGCTTCGGGCACCGCGCGGCAAGAAAGACTGAAGAAAATTGTGTCGGCTGGTTCTTTTATACCCCTGTCGCACTGACGTCAGGGAAGAAGCGACGACATCCGACGCCGGACCTAGACTTTGGAATTCGCCGACCGAGAACCCGCCTGACGGCAGGAAAACCCATCGGTTATGACTGCAGCTGTATGCACGATGAACATCTGGAAGCCCTACAGCCACAGGTGAGCTGCTACCACTGCTATTACTTTGGTGAACACCCTGGGAGCTGTGTGAGATCAAAGGGTAGCACTCCGAATTGGTAATGATTGGCCCCCAGCCGGAAGCAGAGAAACCAACGAGACTGTCTGTCCATTCTGATGTGATAGTATGCATCTTGAAGTTCTACTCGGCACATCCAGTCTTTCTCCTGCAGGACAGACTGGAGTGTGACCATCTGAAATTTCATCTTGGCAACTGACAGGTTAAGGGTAGAGAGATCTAGAACCAGCTTGAAGTCCCCCCATTTTCTTTTGCACTAAAAAGAACCTGGAATAAATGCCAAAGCTGGACTGGTCTGAGGGACGGACTGAATGGCTTATTTTTCTAGCAGCTTGGAAATCTCCTGTGTTGCTGCCTTCCTTTGCGTAGATGGAGCGTCCAGGAGGCGTTTGGACAGAAATGGTCTTCGAAGGAAGGGAAATGAATATCCTCCGATACGATTTGCAGCATCCATTGATAGTCTTTGATAGACTCCCAGGCTGTTGAGTGTAGCGATAGCAGAACCCAACTTCCTCCAGAGACGAGCAGCCAGGCAACCCTTCAGGGCTGCTGCATAGGCCTGTTCAACAAGTCCCACGACTCTTGGTTACTTGGGCCCCCTCTGCCATGAGGGTAGTGTCCGTTGAATACCCCTCTGCCTCTGTGGAAAGGAGAGTCCCGAGCATCCTGGGAATAACCCTGACACTTCTGGAACCACATGATCTTCAACCCTCACTGACTCCTGGAGAAGAATAGTTTAGGGGTTGAGAAGCGAATTCCGATGACAGTCTTCCCGTCGTCCTCACTCTAGATCAGTGTATCACATACCGGCTTTCCAAAGAGCGTGGAGCCATTGTACGGGACATTAGTAAATGACACCTTGAAGGGCTCAGAGAAGCTGCAAAGTTGAAGCCAAGCATAACAACTGATGGTAATGCCTGCTCTGGCAGCATCCTCAGTAGCATGACAAGAGAAGCCGCATAGAGGTATTTGCAAAGGAGGTGAGGGTGGCCATTCCAGAGGAGAAAACCTTTCTATCCTCTGCCGACATGGACCCTGGGGTAGACTCGACAACCTCATTCACTAAGTCTCGCTGAAGCCCAATAACATGCGCCATGTAGTTCAGTGCACGTACAGAGAATGTTGCTGAAGTGTACGCCTGTTTCCGGAAACTGTCCATGTTCCTAGACTCTTGGTCTGGTGGATGGACCATGGAGCTCTCCTGTGCGAGCTCCTTCTCACTGGCCACCACCACCACTATGTCATCGACAGGGGGTCCCCTTTGACCAGCATGATTTGTCAGTATGGGGCACTGAGGACCTTATCAGGTTGTTTGGGGATAGGGTCCACTGTGTCAAACTCCTTCTACTCCAGAGATGTAACAAGATCCACCAGAGGATCTGCGGGAGGGGACACCCAAAAAGTAGAGGGTCCTGTGCCAAATGCCTCCAGGAACACAGACTCACTAGGGTTGGGTTTTGGGCACCCCCCCCCCCCACGTTGCTGCAGGATCTCCATGATGTCTCCATCTGGGGGAAAGAAGTACATAATCTAATTTGCCACATAAGCTCTCTATTGCACAGCCATCCATTCCAGTCTCCACCTCTACCATTGATGTTCATTTTCTCCAAGTTGCTAACGGAGTAATTTTTAAAAACCATTACACCTGATAGTGGTTATATAAGGCATTATTCTCCTTCCTGTTAGTAATGTCATACAGATGTTCATAAACGCATGCCTTAAACGCATGCTCTGTTTTTCCAACATAATATGCTGGGAAGCTGTCACACTTGGCCAAACATACCACTCTAGAGGTAGAAAAATTTCCTTTACAAAATGATGTTGTTTTACTTTTAAGGATGTTGTCTAATACCAGGGATTGTCTTAATATTTATTTATTTTATTTATTTACATTTGTTTACCAGGAAATTCCGACTGGACATGGGTCCTTTTTCAGCAGAGGCCTGGGGAGGAAAGCTTCACAAGTACAAATAAAAATCATATAATGGAAAATGCAACAATACTTTATATACAGTAAACACCTTTGCATGCAGAGTACATAAAACAATAGTGGGATAACAAAACTTACAATGGGTAAAGAGTGCGAGACTGATTTTAAGTTGAGTTGACAAAAAGATTTTATCTAACATTGTACTGTATAGCAAACTCAGAGACAGGATAAGGGGTGAGAGAGACTGCAGAGTAAGCATTTTTATCTTTGAAATACTGACATGGAGGATTTAGAAAAGTTCAAAAGAAGACTCCAGGCTCCCTCCTTGAGTATGAGACTGCAGAGTAAGCATTTTCATCTTTGAAATACTGACATGGAGGATTTAGAAAAGTTCAGAAGACTACTCCAGGCTCCCTCCTTGAGTATTAGAAATATCCTTGAATGGAATATTCCACCTTTTTGATTTAATGGTACATAATCTATTACTCACTGGAAAGAATGTGAGCAATAACGAGGGGAAACAAGTTATGCTATCTTTGAGTATGGGGAACTCAAAAATTTTTTAACCTTTGAATCAGTTTTCTACTTTCATCAAATCTCTTCAGAACATCGGCACATAAAGTGCCAAACACAACCTCTTTATCCAGACGGGATATTAAGAATATCAAATCAGACACCTTCTGATACTTTTGCCTGTAACCATGCACACCTATGCATGACTGATCCAGATGTTGCAGCCCTAGAAACTGCATCAGCATCATATGAACATCTCAAAGTGTTCAATACACTGAGTGACTGAAAAAAGCAAAAAAAGTAACAATTTATTTAACATTTGTTTACTGGAACAAGCCAATTTTTAGAGAAGGCCCGGGGAGAAATCCTCCAGATACAGGTAATTGTTAATGTGGGAGGAAACCCACATGAATGCAGGAAGGACATGCAAACTCCACACAGAATGCATCCCAGCCAAGAATCAAACCAGAGAAATTCTTGCTGTGAGGTGACAACTGCCGCACCACTGCACCATCCAATTAGATTTAGATTCCAAATTAGGTAAATTAGCAACAATTTCTCATGCCAGCAAAAGATGTCAAAAGGAATACGGACATATGAGCCTGACAACAGAGAATGTTTAATACTAAGATTTGAGACATGTACATTTTTTTCCAAAATCTCATACAGACTACAATCCTTGTGAAAGGGAAATTACAGGTGTGCAAGTTTCATTTAACTTGTAACTTTAGTATATTCTGCCCTGCTACTCTCCCCCTTCAGTCTGTCAAAGTTCAAAACTCTCCCAACTGCCTGTCTATGAGGGTGAAGAAAGTATAGTTGTGTACACTTACCATAAATGTAGATGTTAGAGTGTATTCACTGTTGCAGTCATTACATTTGGGTAATCTATTGGCATGTTGCCCTCAGTCAGCCGGAATTCCAAAGTCTTGGGTCCTGCGTTGGTTGCTGTCTCCTCTTCCATGATGTCAGGTCGTCAGGGGTATAAAACATGCAGCCGACACCATTTTCTTTAGTTTTTCTTGCCCCAGATGTCAGGTGCCCCCAAAAAGGTAGCAAAAATATATAAAATGTATATATATATATATATATATATATATATATATATATATATATATTTATAAACTTTACCTTCGTCTACAAGCAAATACACCACATAGGTTGTAGAAAGAGAAGGAAAGCAGAATGACTGGGGGATGGCGGGCGAGTAACCTGGACTACAACAGTGAATACACTCGAACATCTACATTTATGGTAAGTGCACACAACTGTACTATATTCTTCGTGTTTCACTATTGCAGTCATTACATTTGGGTAGAATCCCAAAGCTATGGTTGGAAGGCTGGAGTTAAACAGCATTAGGTGTGGCTAAAAGGCCCTGCAGAACTGCAGTGGCAAAGCCTGCCCTGGACTTAGAGTAGAGAGGCAAATGATAATGCTTTGTAAAGGTGTGAACAGAACTCCAAGTAGCAGCCTCTAGAATGTCTTTGGTTGGTACTCCTCTGAGAAAGGCTGCTGAAGTAGCTGCAGCTCTGGTGGAATGAGACCCAATGCCCTTGGGCACAGGTTTACCATGGTGTAAGTAGCAGAAACGGATGCAGTGGCTTATCCACTTTGAAATTGTCTGCTTTGAAATAGCCTTTCCTTCTGATCCTGCAGCATACGTCACTAGTAATTGCTCAGTTTTCTTTTAGAGCTTTAGTCCTGATCAAGTAGAATCTAAACTGTCTGTGTACGTCCAAGGAATGCGGAATTCTCTCCCCCTTGTTCTATGAATTTGGATAAAAGGTTGGCAGATTGTTTGGTTAAAAGCCACGCTGGAAACCACCTTAGGCATAAATGTAGGATTTGTCCTCAGAGACACCCTGTCTGGGTAAAATATGATAAAAGGCTCTACAGCCATGAGGGCATGTAGCTCTGAAACTCTTCTTGCTGAAGTAATTGTTAGTAGCACAGCTGTTTTCCATGATAAGAACTTTAGATCAGCAGTAGCAGCTGGTTCACATGGAGGCAGGGTGAGCTTTTCCAATACATAATTGAGGTCCCATGCAGGTAATGGTGCTCTTCTAGGAGGCCTTAATTTTTTGGCTCCTCTAAGATACTGCTTAAGTAAAGGATGAGAAAAGATTGGTGGCTCTATATTGTAATGAGCCAAAATGGCAGAGGCATGGATTTTAATTGAAGAGAAAGATAGGCCTTTGTCAAGCATATCAGTTAAGTATTGTAATATCTGAGGAATATTTGGTTCTGCTGCATCCTTGTAATTGATTATAAGCACAGAATCTCTTCCATTTATCAGCATAAGATTTTCTAGTACTAGGCCTTCTGGCTTCCAAAATGACATCCATCACAGCTTTACTGAGAGGAGTTGTTTGTATAACTACATGATCAGCCATGCTGCCAGGTTCAGTGTCTGGAGTTGATTGTGCAGGATCTGATTGTTTTGCTGGGACAGTAGTTGGGGTCTTTGAGGTAAGGTCCAAGCTGGGTATTGAGACAAGTTCCTCAGGACTGGGTACCAGTATTGGGGGGGCCAGTCTGGGGCAATTAGTATCTTTGGTTTCTCTCGTCTGACTTTTAGGAGGACCTTGGGAAGAAGAGGCAGAGGAGGTAAGGCGTAAACTGATAGGCTTTTCCAATGGAAGTACAGGGTGTCCACTTTCCGTGCTTGTCTGTGCTAAGCTCTTGTGCAGAATCTCTTCAATTGATAATTTTGAGGAGAGGCAAATAGATCTATGTCTGGCCTCCCCCATTTCTCTGTTATCATGCTAAAGACTTGTGGATTTAGTTTCCACTCATGAGGGTCCATAGGGTTTCTGCTTAAATCATCTGCCAGAGTATTTTGCTTTCCTGGTAGGAATTGAGCATGGAGATGTATTTTGTAGGTCTTAGTTGTGTCCCATAGTGCCACGGCTAATCTGCAAAGGGGGTATGAGTGTGTGCCCCCTTGCTTGTTTATATACCACATGACCGTGGTGTTGTCCATCTTTATCAGTAGTTGTCCTGGATGAAATAAGTCCTTGAAGGCTGTTAGGGCATTCTGAACAGCTGGCATCTCTTTCTGGTTGATATGTAGATGCATTTGTTTTGGGGTCCATATGCCCTGAATGCAGCTTCCTGCCATGTGGGTCCCCCCAGGCATAATCTGATGTGTCTGTTAAGGTTTGACTGGCAGGGGGTAGAGTGAAGGCCCGTCCCATGTTTTGGTGACATGCCTTTGCCCACCATAGAAACTCCTGTTGTAGGCAGGGTATGAGAGGAGTCATTGTTTCCAGACTCTGAGAATGTTGACTTCATAAACTTTTTAGGTGCCATTGAAGTTTCCTCATATGCAGTCTCGCATATGGAATCCGTAGGATGCAGGGTGCCATGAAGCCCAAAGCTTGCAAAATTTGTCTTGCAGATAACTGGGTTTTTGTCACTATCAGTTTGAAGTAAGTAGTCAGTTGCCTTTGCTTGCCTGGCATGAGGTAAGCCATCTGGGCAGTTATATTCAAGCTTGCACCTAGGAATATTATCTTTTGAGAGGATACCAGTTGTGATATCTTTTCCTTTATCGTGTACCCTAGGCATGTTAGGAGCCTTTTCACAAACGCCAAGTGTTGAAGGACCTTGCTCTCTGCTTGAATGAGACAGTCGTCCAAGTATGGGTATACTTGTATACTTTTTTGACTGCAAAATGCAATTACTGGTGCCAGGCACTTTGGCTTATCTACTGCGCCCAGGGTCTTCACAAAGGGCAGTGCAGAGAATTGGTAATGCATTAAGCCAGCCTTGAATCTGAGCTATCTTCTGCACGATTGTCTTATTGGGACATGCAGGTATGCCTCTTTTAGGTCTAATGTCACCAGCCAAGCATTCTTGCCCAGCATGGGCAGAAGCTGCTGTAAAGTCAGCATTTTGAATTCTGGAATGTCCAAGTATGTGTTCAGAATTGATAAATCCGTTATTGGCCACCAGGCCTTGTCCTTTCTGGGTACCAAGAACAGTCTTGAGTAAAAAACGTGTCCTTTTTCCTGTTCTGGTACTGGCTGAATGGCCCCCATATCCATGAGGGACGTAACCTGTTTCTGTGCCTCTGCCCATTGAGTTTTGGGCAGATCTGGCCAACCGTTTGCCATTGGCAGAGTGTGGAAATGGAATCTGTATCCCTGTGATAGTATGTTTAGTACCCAGTTGTCCTTTGGTTATTAACTGCCAATTTCTAGCAAAAAATGCTAATTTTCCCCCTAATGGTGCTGCCAAAATATAAGTGCTTGGTGTAGGCAGAGGGAAGTAATTAGGACTGTTTTCTGTAGGTTTGCGCTTTATCTCCTCCAGATTTGGAGGTAGAAGCTCCCCATTGCTTTGACCTGTATGAATCTCGCGCCTGGTTTCTGGAACCCTTAGGGCATCTGGATTTGCCCCTTTGAGCTCTGACACAGGAAAGGACCAATTCTTTGTAGGTCAGTGTCTACTAAATCTTGGTGGCGGCACTTGTAAGAAGTCTTTAACAGTTTGCATAGACTTAGCTTTGTCTTCCATTTCCTTTAAAACCTCTTCTGCCTTAATACCAGAGTACCATGCTGTAAAGGTGCATCTAGCAATTTAGCTTTAACATGATCAGGCAATTTTTTTTTCCTTTAGCCAGGCATGCCTCCTAATCACAGATCCAGTAACTGCGGCCCTGCAGGAGGCCTCTAAGGAGTCAATACCACATTGCAAAGTATGCTTTCCAATCTGTTCAGCTGCATGCAATAATTCCTGCAATTCTTTATTTTCTGCACATTCAGAAATCAACATCATTTTCTGTTTCAGCAATCCCATAACATGTTGTTGATACTTAAGCATATGAAATTGACAGTTTAAGGCTCTGATTGCCAAGGTTGCAGATGTATAAACCTTTTTTCCCCCATCTGTCCAGTGCCCTTGAATCTCTGTCAGAGGGGGTAGGATTTTTTGCTGTTGAGGCCTTAACTCCCTTTGGACCCTGTGAAATAGTTTCAGGATCAGCAGCAGGGTTTCTAAATAAAAATTTACGTAAGTCAGGGACCCTGTAATATCGGTCAGGCTTACTGTGAGCTGGAGGTAAGGAGTCGGGGGTCAAGTTTGACTCCAAAAACACATCATCCACGTCTAAAACAGGGGGAATGGCTAAAGGCCTGTGCTGAGGGAGAAGGAAATCCCTGAGCATCTTTTTTGATTCTGAAAAATCTTGACTCTCCCAGTGAAAATGCTCCCTCAAAGTATGGAAGGTATCCCCAAATGAATAATCCTCAGGAGGAGAAGCAGATGGTATAGACTCCTCTGCATCAGAATCCTCACAGGGAGGTATAGATAATTCCTGATCAGAATTGGAATCAGAAGAAATAGAAACCTGACCTGAAGATTCATAGTCAGTGTCTTGCCTAGGCCTCTTAGCTGGAGGGGGATGGGTACCCCTTAACAAGGTAATAAGGTCTTCAGCCAATTTGATCATACGTTTTTTAGGCATAGAGGCCTGTGCACGTGGCTCATGCGTCAGTTTTTTTAGTTTTAGAAGATGCTTTTGTCTTTGGTTTTGCAGCTGTCGGTTTGATATTCAAATGTTGAGGTCTGAACACACCCTCAGAAGCCGGTGCCTGCTCAGCGGCTCCGGACCCATCCAAGGGAGATACATCCGTTGGTCCAATACCTTGAGTATCCCGCGGCATGCTGGACTCCACATGGGTGTCGGCAGAGGCCTGCAACTCGGAGGTAGCGGGTATCAGGGTCTGCGAAAGTGCCTCACTGAGTACAGCGAACTGGCGACTGGCTTAGAAGCTTTGTCAGTTTTGGATCTTGACTGCCTTTCTCTGTCCTTTTCTTTGCGTTTTTTTATGTACTCCTGTACATAGTAGTCGGATTGCTATCAAATGACATTTCTGGGTAGTTAAATCTGTTTCCAAAATACTTTGAGGCAAAAATATACTGACGCTTAATAGTACGTTGGTTAAATCTAGCACAAAACTGACAGCCAGGCACATTGTGATCAGGACCTAGGCAAGGAATATAGTATAAATGGAAATCCTTATGAGGTATTTGCTTCCCACAAGTAATACAATTATTGACTTTTTCTGACATCGGTATGAAGCAAGAAAAAAAGTTTCCCCAGCGGGGTACTTAGCTTTAGTGAAGACTTCAGTTCTGAAACTCAAACTCGAATATTTCAGTAGTCAGCCGACCGGCACTTGCAAAATGCTTCTGCTTCGGGCACCACGCGGCAAGAAAGACTACAGAAAATGGCATCGGCTGCATGTTTTATACCCCCAACGACCTGATGTCATGGAAGAGGAGACAGCAACCGACGCAGGACCCAAGACTTTGGAATTCAGGCCGACTGAGGGCAATCTGCCAGCAGATTACCCAAATGTAATGACTGCAACAATGAAACACGAAGAACATCCAGTCACCTGGCAGAACCAACACAGCCCTTCACGCTCTCAGACAAGACCTTTTCAACTTTCTAGAGTTGAACTGGAAGAGCAGATAAAACAAGCACTGCTAAAACCTACTGTCAGCCAATACAAATGTCCTCATTAAGGTGGCGTACCAACAGCTTCACTTCTTGCGAAGGTTGAAAAGAGCAAAGCTGCGTCAATGGGTCTCACAATCTTCTACAGGGACACCATTGAAACTATACTAACAAACCGCTTTACAGTATGGTAATGGAAGCTGTTCTGCTTCCGAGCATCAGTCCCACCAGAGGGTAGTGAAAGCATCTGACAGGATTATCAGGAATTCCCTCCCATCCATACAAGACTTGCATATGTCCAGATGTCTCAACAGGGCAAAGGAAATAACCAGGGATAGCACTCACTCTGCTTACAACTGTTCTCACATTTAACATCAGGAAGGTACATGCATACACTTAAACATGAAATTCAGAAACCGCTTCTTTCAACTAGCCATCAGGTTACTGAACTCCAGGAAAAGTACCCTTCACACCGGACATTAAGGCAGTAATCCAACAACACTGAAAGTGTCTACAGTACAATATGTAACAAGATCTTATCCACTTGCAGACAGCAAAGTCAGCAGTAATCAAACTGCACTGGCTTACTGTGCAGTATAAATGTAGGCCTTAAATCAATTGCTTAAGTGCATTTTTTCCAGTGAAAATAAGCTAATAGTCTAGTAATGAGTGACGATCTGTTAAATCACTGTAATAATGCAAGTATTTATTATGGATGTGTTTGTCGTCTGTCTCTATAGAATCTTGTGTATTATCATCATGTTAAATGTAGTGTATGTACTATATGCACACCGAACCAGAAGAAACGTAATTTCACTTGGTTCGTACTTGTGTGAATCGAAGTGACAAAGTTTACTTTGACTTTCATACCAAACACCACAGAGAAACAACCAGTTTTATAGAGAATTGGGAAACGAGGTAAAAGGAATTGAAAGACCACCAAAAAGGAAAAAAATAGATACATTTTGGAGAAGTATTTATAAAGATCCTGTGGAACATAAAGATGCTAAATGGATAGAAGTAGTAACAGAAAAAATAAGAAGTTTAAAGGTACAGGATATGAAATGGGATGAAGTAAGAGCCAGAGAGATTGAAACAAAGTTAAGAAAAGCCTCTAATTGAAAAACCCCAGGCCCAGATGCAATACCGAACTTCTGGTTAAAAGTATTAACATTGTTGTGCGAAGATTAAGCTAGGAGTAAGAACTATTTATATGGGCACCGCGAACAGACATCAACCTAACAGGAAAAACAATGCTCCTACTTAAGAATGAACCTGCAAGCTACCCTAAAAACTATAGGCCAATAACTTGCCTTCTGATGACATATAAACTATACAATGGAATTGATGCGGACAGAGATTATAGCCAATTAGAAAAAAACTCAATTATGGTAGTAGTAAAAAAAGGGCAATAAAAGAAACTAGCACGGATCAAAGGATCATTTGTTAAAGCCATAGTGAACTGTAAAAAGATGAAGAATCTAAGTATGGCATGGATAGACTACAAAAAAAGCATTTGATAGTATCGCACATTCATGGATAAAAGAGTGCTTAAAAATGTATAGAATGCACCCTACAATGATTGACTGCATAACAGTGACCATGAAACGGTAGCAAACTGCTTTGCAATTAATCCATGATAAAGGACAAATTTCCAAGGATAAAAATTCAACGGGGGATATTCAAGGGTGACTGTCACTGCTGTTATTCTGCCTTGCTCAACCCATTAAGCTGTCTACTTAACAGTTTAGGTCATGGCTATAATTTGGCTCCTAAAAAACAACAGTGTAAAGACTCTGATTCAAAACTGTATAGCTCATCAGATGAGGAAATGAAAGTACAGCAAGTTGTCTAAACTTTTTCAGATGATATAAGAATGTCATTTGGTCTTGATAAATGTGCAAAAGCAATCTTTAAAGCAGGAAAACTGCAGCACCAAAAAAACATCAGTTTGTGACAAAAGAACTCTAGCAAGAGGGTGTGTATAAATATTTGGGAACGGATTAAGAATCAACAATAAAACATGAACAAATGCAAATAAAACTTGGTAAGGAATACTTTAGAAGACTTCAATTAATCCTAAAAAACAGCACCGACATCTGGGAACAAAAACTAAACTATAAACCGATTTGCTCTTCCTGTCCTAAACTTAGTTCTGGAGTGACTGGCCCCAAAACATGTTGGCCAGATTAGACAAGAAAACACAGATGCTTCATGCTCACCAAATGATTTATAAAAATTGATGTATACCAACATTATATATATATATATATATATATATATATATATATATATATATATATATATATATATATATATATTCCCTGTTCCTAAGGAAGGATGGGCCTCCTTGAAACTGATTATCTGTATAGATCTGCAATCATGAGACTGTACACTTATCTGTTGACCTCACAAGGCCCAAACATAGTGAAAGTTTTGAAACATGAGAAGAATAAATCTAAGATGACTTCCCTGCTTAGGCTAGCAGAAGCATATTGGCGTCAAGCAGGAATGGAAATCAAAACAGAAGTAGATAAAAATCAGGCAGCAACTGAATGTGTCAGAAAACAAGAGAAAGAAAATAAAGGTGAAGGACCAGATGAGAAGGCAAGAAATGTGGAAAATGCATAAATATAGTTGCAAGTATAGAAAACTTCTTGAAGAACTTCATACTGATCAGGAATGAATGCAGGAATGGTTAAGGAGAGGCAAATTCATACCAAGAGAAGAAAGGTTAATATTGGCAGCCCAAGATAGTGGGCTAGATACATGTTGGTTTACAGAGTCCATTGAACATGTGGGAGAAACAGACAAATGTAGGTTTTGTAAAACAGAATTAAAAACAGTTGCACACCTTGTTGCTGGTTGTGACATACTAATGCAGAACTGTATACTGAAAGGTAGCATAATGTGGCAAAACTATTGCACTGAGGATTGTGCAAACATTATGGTACTGAAGTGGCTGAAAAACACTGGAAGCATAAGCCACATAGAAAATAATGAAGTCTACATCACATGGGATTACCCATTACCAATAGTTCAAAAGATAGATGCTAGAAAACTTGATATAGTGGTCCATGAAAAGACGATAAAAGTAACATTGACCATTGAAATTGCCACACCCAGTGACAACAGTGTATTGCGTACAGAGAAACACAGTCATAAAATATCATGATCTGCAGGCAGAAACAAGAGCAATGTGGAAGAAAGACGCCCAGACAGTCTCAATAGCAGTAAGAGCAACGGGTCTTATAAAAAAGAATCTACAATCATATTTAGATAAGTTACCAATACATGTAACCCCATACAAATTGCAGGAGTCATTACTGGGCACGTTGTGGGTACTGAGAAGAGCACGTGTGGCTGACATCAAAGATTAAAAATACTAATTTCATGAACTTTAATTGTACTTTGATTTAGGAATGGGATCTATTCCCGTCATGGTATTAGAAACCCAAAAGACTTGGAGAAATTAAGAGAGTAACAACCACCCACATGCACCAAAAAAGGTTGCTGAGACAAACTCAGCTGTACGTCCTACAACCAACTATACACACCAAACAAGGGGGGGGGGGGTACTGCCATTAAAGCAGTGTGTTCACAGGTAACTGGAACTTAGAAAACGTCACTATGTTCAACAAACACGCTGCCTTACTGACATATGGGTACATTCCCAAAGCTTATCCAACCTGGGAAGAGAAAAGATAAGTGTCCAGGAGCACCTGGAGAATGGTCCTCACAAACCCTGCACTGGATCTACAGAACCATCCAGTTTATAGCATTTCATGAAGGTAAGGACAGAGGACCAAGGTGCTGCCTCTAGAACACTTCCAGAGTCCACTCCTTTCAAAAATGTAATTGATGAGAAAAGACTCTGGTGAAACGTGCCTTTACTTTGCCTGGATTCGCCTTGCCATGGTATGTAAAAAAAATACCAGAGGACATCCCACATGCAATGAATTGCTTAGAGACACAGTTTGACCCTCCTTTGCCCCAGAAAAGAAAATAAAAAGCCTTTCAGCCTTCCTAAAGAGCTTTGTTCTGTCAAGGTAGTCCCTGAGATGCCTATGCACATCCAAGGTATAAATTAACACCTTTCCATTATACGTAGCTTCTGAAAACACAGGGAGATTAAAATACACTCAAAGTGAAGAATAAAATCACTTTCAGCCTGTAAAATGGATAAGTGCTTTACACAACCCTACCAATGTACAAAATCAGGTAAAGATATCCCACCATGAGAATTTGTAGTTCAGAAACTCAACTTGCGATTTAACAGCAGTAAGCAAAACAATTTTCCACATAAAGAGCTCAAGATCAGCATGAACTGCCGATTCAAAAGGTGGTAAGGTCAACTTTTTCAAGAACATAGTTAAGAACCCATAAAAAAGGAATTTGCTTGTGAGGGGGTCTCGCATGCAATACTCATTTCGTGAACTGTTTTACCAAAAAAAGAAAGAGAGTAAGATCAATTGGCAGATAAGAGATGGCCACTAAATGCACCTTAATGGGATGCATATGCCAAGCCAAACTGAAGTAGCTCACACCAACATTTCATGACCAGATAGATATCAACCACAAAGGACAGTCAGTTTTCATTTAGTTCAACTTAGAAAACATCATCCATCTGTAAACGTAAGATTTTGCAATAGGTTATCTGGCCTTCTTTAATAACTATTGCACATCCTCAAGAAACAAGTGCCTAAACAAAGTAAAGATAAAATCATCTAGGCTGTCAGTAGAAGTTTCCCCAAACTTCAGGTGCACCAGTCGCCACTGAGACTGTGTGACCAGCATGTGAGGAAGTCTGGCAACACCATAAATGGGGAAAATAAAGACTGCCTAGGCCAATAAGGGGTCACCACAAGGATCTTTGGTATTTTTCTTTGAACTTTCCACTAATTTACAAGGTACTTCTGAAAGGATTGAAACACATACAGGAATATTCTCATCCCAGGGGACAAGAATGCATCTGTCCTCCAAGCATGGCTACAAGGTTGTCTGGAACAGAATTTCAACTGTTTTGAAAAGAGGTGAGCAGATCTACTAGAGGGGGTTCCCCACAACTAGACTGCATCCTGCAACAAGATGCTTTGAGTTTCCATTCTAGTGGGTCTGTCCTGAATCTGTCCAGTTTGTCTGCCATCATTTTCTGCTCTGATGGGGTGTCTGACACCTAAAGAGACAGAATACTAAGAAGCCCACTCCCAGGCTATCACTGCCATTTGGTAGAAGGGGGTAAAACCTTGTAGCCCATACTTTACTGAAATATAACTTCACTGTGGTTAAGTTCATAAACAACAAAAGGGGACCCAGAGTCCAAAGGAGATGAGGGACTTCCAAGGTGTGACAAATTACCAACATCCTTAGATACTGAGATGCTTCCGTGCATCCTTGGGTTCCCCAAGTGGCTAACACTTGCATCCCCATTGACAAAGCACCCCAGATGAAGTTGGATGAGTCTGCCTGGACAAAATGTACTGGCATCGGGAGGGGGACTCTCTCGCCCGAGGTGACATTCTTCGTACCACTACTGGAGCAAGGCATTTGGAAAACACACACTGCAGTGGACAGCCCAAACACCAATACAAAAATTGACAGTGAGAACTAGACACAACAAATTCTCAGATATCTCCTGAAGTGATGAGCTCTGGGTATATGAAGAAAGACATCCATTAAGACAAGCATCACCAAGAAGCAGTAGTCCGAAACACAGGAAGCACCATTTACACAGTGAGTATCTTAAACTTGGAGACCTCAACAATGATTGCTGTTTTTGGGGAACCAAAAAAACAAATTCAGAAGAAACCTCTCATTCTTTTAGAAGTGACCGGTTCTATGCCCACAGAGTCCAACATTTTGTGGAAAATAGGGCAGAATAAAAGTCTGGTCCAGAAGATAAAGGGGAACCCCCTCTAAACTCAGGTGGAAAACCTTTCCACTTCCATATGAAGGCTCTGAAAATGATGTCTAGCACCCATCTCTCAGAAACCACTGACAGCTACCACACCTTGTAGAGAGCTAACTAGAGACAGAAAGCACTCAACACATGACTTGATAAAGATATGTGCCATGTCTTGGCATACGACTCAGTCATAAGATGGAAGGGGGAGGGGTATCCTTTTAAGGAAAGAAACCCTTCATGTTAGGCTTGGTAGAGTTGACTTCCTGCCATTGACTGGCTGAGAATGCTGCTGAAAATTATCTTGCTTAAAGGAGGAGAACTTTGGAATATGAAACATTTCCAATACTCCTTGCATCACTTTACCTCTGTCATTCCCAGTGTTTAAGTATCCAGTTAGCTACTGTACCAAACACAATCAGAATCAAAAGGAGCATTCATATTCTAGGAGTGCAACCAAACATACCTCCTAATAACCACTGATAATGCTGCATTTCTAATAGTATCAACTCCTCCAAGCCATGTTTTAGAGCATGTTTTGACACCTGAAAAGACAATGGAAAAAAATTATGTTCTTACCATAACGTTCCATCTGTGCTGCTGATCTTCATTCATTCATGACTGATGGTAATCTGTTCAGTCTTCGGAACGACTCGGCCATTATAACAAGCTCGTGCCAGCCAAAAAAACTCTTGAGCTACACTTACACATAGTACCCCTCTCTAGCACCTCAGATCGAATTTGCCTGCAACAAAAGAAAGCAGAGGCTTTGTCTGAGCAAATTCCCTATCATGAAGCTAGGACCAAATCCAAACCTCCAGGAGTCTTTCGGAGGGGTAGGAGGGTGGGATGTCATCAATGAAGATCAACACAGATGGAACGTTATGGTAAGAACATAACTTTTTGATGTTAGTTTTCATTCATGACTGATGGGACGGTCTCTCTAGCTAGTTATGTCCTGGAAGACCCTATGGAAGGATACTCCGGAGCACCACTGAGCCAAAGGATGCTCTCCCCTGGCAACCAAGCCCAATTTGTAATGAGTGATAAATGTACGAGTAGCAGCACATGTGTCTGCTACACAAATGTCATCCATGGAAGCTCTTGAATGGAAGGCAACAGATGTTGCAACTGACTTGGTTGCATGCGCTTTGACCTTAGTTGGTAGAAGGACTTTGTTTTGTTGGTAGGCAAAGGAAATAATCTCTCAGCCATTTAGCTAAATTTAGAAACAGGTTTACCCAATTTTTGTCCTGACAAGGATATGAATAGTTGGTCAAATTTTCATAGTGATTTAGTCATGTCCAAGTAGACATGTTATTGTCTATGTACATCCAGCAAATGCAGACAATATTCTCCTTTGTTAGAAAAGGAAGACTGGTAAGTCAGTTGATTAATAGTCAAATTCAAAACAACTTTGGATAAGGAGGGGTTAGTCTGAAGTGATACTCTGCCTTTATGGAAAACCATGTAAGGCTGTTTTATGCACAACGCTTGTAGTTCAGATATTTGCCTTGCTGAGGTAATTGCTACCAAGAACAGAGTTTTCCAGGATAAAAACGTCATATTGCAAGTGGCAGTAGGCTCAAAGGGAGGACGCGTCAAGGATTGTAAAACTAGTGTCAAATTCCAAGGTTTGAGGTTCTTTGAAGGGTGGTCTAATGTGTGACGCCTTTCAAAAAGGTCTTACCGAGATGGTGAGATATCAGAGGAGTCCTGGAAGTCACTGTGGAAGTTTGAGATAGCCACCAGGTGCACTTGAACAGTGGAAGCTGCCACTACGGAATGGAGGAGATTTGATAAATAGTCCCGTACAGAACTAACTGAAAGCTGAAAAGGGGACTAGTCTTTTCTCTCGAGACGAAACTATGAATCTTTTCCATTTGCTGAGATAAAGTTTCCTGGTGGATGGTTTATGGGAAGCCAGAAGAAAGTTTCATACAGGGGAGGATAGATTATTCTGCCTGTCAATTACTGGAAGTGGAGGACTCAAGATGTCAGTTTGAGGCTATGTTTGGATGTATCAACCCTTGCAGGTGTGACAGCAATTCCGGAGTTGAATCCAAAATCCATGATCGGTGGGACTAGGTGAGGCCAAAGGAAAGGAAACCAAACTTGTCGGGGCCAACAGAGTTGCAGTGAGGATTACTCTGCTTCTCAACTGAAGAACTTTCTTTAGGAATTGCAGGATCAGAGGAAGAGGAGGAAAAGCATAAAGAAATCCTGTGGGCCAATCGTGCATACGAGTGCTCCTCAGGGACTCCCCCTGAGGGGGGATTACTGCAAAGTAGCTGCTGCATTTGTGGTTTGCAGGGGACGCAAATAAATCTCAGCAAGGCTGGTCCCAGAGGCTGAAGATCTTCGTCGCTATGACAGGATTGAGGGACCGCTCATAAGGCAAGAGAATGCATCTGCTCAGCTTATCTGCAATCACCTTGGAAACCCCAGGAATGTGCATTGCTATCAAAAAGCGGTTGGAAGACATCGCCCATTGCCAAACTCTCATGGCTTCTCGACACAACAGGTTGGATTTGGTCTCCCCCTGTTTGTTGATATACCAGTCTACAGACATGTTGTCTGACTAGATAGCAACTGTCCCTGACGGGAGGACAGACTGGAATGCTTGCCATGCTAGAAGCACTGCCCTCAGTTCTAGAACAGATTTGGAGGTTAGCCTCCACAAGGACCAACTGCCTTGGACTTTCTTTCCCTGGAAATGTCCCTCCTACCCCATCAGGGATGCATCCGTGGTCACTATGGCTTTGGGCTGAGATAGTGAGAAGGGACGACTCCACAGGGTCTTTTCTGGCTTCATCCACCAATTTAAGTCTTGTTTGTATAGATTTGTTATGCGGATTGAAAAGGACATAGGATGAACTAAAGGGGACCACTGCGATGCTAGGAGCCATTGTAGGAGTCTCGTGTAGTCTTGCTAGAGGAACTGTAGTAATCGATGCTGCCATTAGGTTCATAGGCAAGTACTAGGCTATCTGCACAAGGGCATTTATAAGCCTAGCCAGAATGTGTTGGCTTTCGCCACACCTTTAGATTAGTTCCCTGTGCCTCTGTCCAACAGAGCCATTAGTTCCATGCGCCACAGTCCAGCAGAGCCACTGCAGTGATCCCCGGGGTAAATTTTCTGTTTCCCATCCACTTGTCAAGGTTTCTCTTGAGTGTTAGTGAGGGGATCTGCCTGATGTATATTGGAATCCTGTTCCAAAGCATGGGGAGTCTCTGGGATAGGAATCTATCCCTCCAGCATGTCCTATTTATCGTGGTGAGGTTTACATCTCTACAGCGTGTGGCTCTCCGGGATTTGTTTTTTTTTTAGGTGGAGCATATCCATCCATTCTGGGTTGGACATGGCCTTGTATTTCAGGCAGAGATCACCTCTGAATAAGCAGTATGCAACAGAGTACAGCTGGAGTTTCTTGAGTTGGGCTGCATAGGGCATATGTTTGAGACCAGTAATCCTCTTGCTGAGGTACTTTTGTGGCCTTTCCAGCTGTTGCAGGTGTTTTGTAAAGTACATCCCAAATAGGGTGTTGTATTCTATGATGGGCCTAATGAGTGATGAATAGAGAGGCACAATAACCCCTTTTGTTCTAGATGCGAACCCTTTTATGATTAGGTGATCCACATAGGATTTTCTAACCACCCTGGCAATATGATTATCAAAGGAGAGATTACTATCTACTTGGGTCCCCAGATCCCTTATTACATTTTCTATATTTAGGGGACTACCACCTATGTGGTAGTTCGCCGGTACTTTGCTTTTTCCAAAGGGGATGACTATGCACTTTTTGGCATTTAGCTTGAGGCCATGATTTTGACACCAGGTATCCGTCTCAGTGAGACCCATCTGGAGGGTGTCTGTATCAGCCGGAGAATCAATTACGGCACTTAGTTTGCAGTCGTCTGTGAACTTGGTCAGCCATAGTCCTCCTATGCTTGCCTGTACCTCTGGGAAGTATATACTGAACAGGAGGGGTCCTAGGACTGAGCCCTGGGGGATGCTACTTATAACCGGTTTAGAGTCGGACGTAGAGCCTGCAACTCTCACCATATGTGGGGGGTTCTATCCATTAGCCAGTTAGCAACCCATCTCATGACGTGGGGTTTATGTTCAAGCTGGTGAGCATACTAGAATGGGGAATGGTGTCGAAGGCCTTTGGTAGGTCTAGGTAGGCTGTGTGGACCTCCTTTCCCTCATCTAATGCCTTGGTAACAGTCTCAAAGTCGTCCACCAGGTTTAGGTGGCATGATCTGCCCTTAAAGCCAAACTGGGTAGGGTCCAAGGTTTGGAGGTTCCCAATGTCTCTGCTAATGAAGTCCATAGCCTTGCAGACCAGGCTAGTCAGGCTTATATAGGGCGCTAGTTTCCGGGGTCCATTGTGGCTCCACCTTTGTGGAGAGGGATAACTGTTGTGCACCACTCTGTGGGTACGTAGCCTGTAGAGAGGCTGAGTTTGAACAGTGTGTTTAGGTGAGGGGGTTAGTTCATTTTGGAGCTCTTGTAAGACACAGCCTGGGACACCGTCCGGTCCCACTGAAGCTGTGTTTTTGGCTTTGGACAGGGCTGTTTTAACCTGTGTGTCAGTGATCGACTGGGCCCTACATTCTTCTGGTATGGTTATGGGCCCTTTAGGGGGTGAAAGGGGGGTGAAGTTTGCACTAAACCTGTCTGCCAGAATGTTTGCAATATCAGTCAGTTTAGTGCATTTTGTGCCATTCTGCACTAACTCACAGCAGATCTGAGAGTTTCCACTTAGGTTCTTGACATAGCTAAAGAACGCTTTGTGGTTATCTTTGGAGTCATTGGCAATTTTTCTTTCAAAACTAGCCTTGGATGATTTAATGAAGGATCGTAGTTTCTTGCTGATACTGATCAGGGATGTCTTTCCTTCTTGGGATTTTACTCTTCTGTACTACTTTCCTCCTCCTGTTGTACAGCTTGTTTATGGCAGGGGTCCACTAGACTGGTTTCCTTTTCTTGGAGGAATGAGTCTTGGTTTTACTTGGGATAGCACAATCCATGCATTCCTGCAAATGCTCAGAGTGCCTTTGTAAAGGTTTTCGCAGCATGGACGGCATTGTCCTTTAGCATGGGGGCTGCGAACCTTTCCACCTCGGTCATAAGTAACGTGAAGTTTGCTTTTGAAAAGTTTTTCATGGTGGTTTCCTTGACTGGGGGTGGGGGTGGAATGTGGATATCCAGAGTGATTAGTCGATGGTGTGATCTAACCAGCGAGGGGTTGACCTCCGGTGTGGAACACTGGTCGCCCATGTTGGTGATGACCAGGTCCAATATGTTGTTCCCTCTGGTGGGGGTGTTGACCAGTTGAACAAGGGTGTTCGAGTTTATAAATTCTAGGAAGCGTTGGGCAAGGGAGTTAGTACTTGAGTAGTTCTCCCAGTTTATGTTTCGGTAATTGAAATCACCCAGTGGTAGTACCTTCATATTTCCCAATGTCTCCAGAATGTGGAATGGGGGTCCTGGGCCATTGGGGGGGGGGGATCTGTAGCAAAGCTACAATTTGGATTGCAGTTTTGCCCATTATTTGCACATGGATGATCTCTGATGCACTGTGCTGCGCCACTAACCTGGAGGTGTGGGTATCCTTGATGAACATGGATACACCCCCCCCCGCCTTTTGTATTTCGGTCCTGGTTCTGTGGCCGAAAGGTATGGTACGAGTTATAGCCTAGTGGTGCTGGTGTGCTCTCAGGAGCATTAAACCAGGTTTCTGTTACTGCACAGATGTTGATGTTCTCCATACTGAGGAGTGCATGCATTTTGAGGTTTGGACTTCTGGCATTGAGTAGCATTACCCTCAGTTTTTGGTTACTTGTGCTATTTATGGTGGTGGGTTTTGTCTTTTGAGCCTTGCCTAAAAAAGGCACTAGTAGTTGAAGGACTGCATGAGCTAAGACCTTGTCCTGAGAGAGTATCACCCGGAGTTGAGACCTTAGTCTTTGAAGCCTGTGAAGCGGGAGGGCAACTAGGCAAGTCTGAGTGGCAAAAGCTGCTCCTACGAATTGTAGATTTTGAATAGGTATCAATTTGGATTTTTCTTCGTTTCTCGAGATCCCTAAGGATCTTGCTAGCTGTAGGGTGTAATGTAAGGCTAGAAGCAGCAGACGCTTGGGTAGGGGAAGTAAGGAGCCAATCGCCTAAATACAGAAACACCAGGAATCCTTGCAGTCGCAAGTGAGCTGTTAACACTGCCCTGCATTTGGTGAACACTCTGGGGGTGGAGAAAGACCAAAGGGCAGCTCTTGGAATTGGTAGTGATTAGCTCCCAGCTGGAAGCGGAGGAATCTCCTGGAGCATTTGTCCATTTTTATGTGATAATATGCATCCTGGAGATCTATCAAGCACATCCAATAATCTTTCTCCAGGAAGGGGAGGAGAAAATGAACCGTGACCATCCAGAATTTTGTCTAACAAACTTGTTTAAGATGCTGGGTTCCAAAATTGGCCTCCAGTCCCCTGTCTTTTTTGGCACTAAGAAAGGGGGTTATATTAGATATTCAAATGCTTAGGTTGTCGAACGATGAAATGTCGACACCTAAACTAAGTCTAATAAACACGACAGGCCAATTACACAAATTTTTGCCCTCGGAAAAAAATCTGCTTGGCAGTAATCGGGGATTTGCCCTTTTCCTCCGATATAGAGCGATCTCGGAATTGGTATATTTAGTTAGGGGGTGTGGAGGGCACAGCCCCCCACTTCATTAGGGTTTTAGAGTTTGTTTTTTTTTTTTGGCCACACAAATTTTTTCCCTGGGAAAAAAAATCACGTAATTGCCCTGTCACGTTTATTATATTTTGATGTTTTAAGTGTTGATGTTTCCACATTCAGCAACCTAAGCATTTGAAGATCTAATATAAACCCCGTAAAAAGAACCTTGAGTAAAATATGGATTCTATCTGGTCTGGTGGGACTGTTTGGATGACTTTTTAGAAGCAGCTTTTGAATTTCCTGAGCTGCTGCTTCCCACTGACTGGTTGCAACATCGGGAATTTGTCTTTGCAGCTTCGGGAAAAGATCAAAAGGGATTGTATCACCTCTGGTAATTGTCTGCACCCAAGAATCAGGTCATTATGGCCTGCCAAACAAGACGGTGCAGAGAAAATAGTCCCCCGACTGCTTCCAAAGGTAAGCAATCAGGCCGGTCTTCAGGAGCGCTGATGGAGCTTGTCCAGAGAAAGAATCTCTAGATCCCAGATTATACGGACACCCCTCTGCCTTGGGAGGGGCGTCTTCCTGATGAGTTCCCTCCTCTGCCCCGTGGGGAAACTCATCACGTGTGTCGCGGAAAGGACCCTGGGATCTCCTGCATCATCTTTCCACTCTAATGATTCTTAGAATAGAATCACTGCGGAGTGGAAAAACGCAGATCCACAGCAGACAGGGTCTTGCCATCCTTATCATACCCGGCTAATGTGTCTTTTACCTTTGGGGAGAGTCGCCAAAGGAAGACTTAAATAGGTCCACAAAGTCATACAAGCGCATCCAGGCATAACGTCTCATGACAATGCCTGCATCCGGCTGCTCCAGCCGCCCCTTCGGTAGTATGAGAAATCAACGACATGGACGAATTACGATATGGATTCTAGGGTGACAAGCTGTGAGGCAACTTTGCCACTTACCTCATCAGATAACGCTCCTGCTAGGGTTTGAGAGTTCTGTAATCAGGTCTCTCTGGAGATGAGTAAAGTGTGCCAAGTAATTCAAGGACCGAATGGCAAAGGTTGACTAAGTATACACCCGTTCCCTAGTCTGTCCATCATCCAAAACTCACTGTTTGGAGGAAAGACAGTAGAACTCACCTCGGCGAGTTCTTTCCTAGTGGCCACCGCCACAACCATAGTGTCTACTGCCAAACCTTCGGACCAATGAGGGTGATCCTCTGGAGGGGAGAGAATTTCGTCCGGTCTCCGGGGGGATAGGATCAACGGTGTCAGGACTCTTCCAGGCGCACTGCACAATGACCTGAACTAGATCATCTGCAGGCAGGGTCACACAGGAAGTAGAGGGTCGAACATGGAAAGCCTGCAAGAATAGACTCCTCAGAGGAAGGGTTGGAGGGCTTCCAATCTCCCCGCTGCGTTAAGATTTCGAGTATGTCCCCAAAGGAGACATCTTACATCTTCAGGGGGTGACCATGGGAACCATTCCTCATCAGTCTATCTTCGGTAATGGATTCTTCAGGGAAATCCACGTGGTTCCTCTTGCACGATCTCTAATAGAGCAGCTCCTCAGCGAGGGCATTTGAGGACTCAGAAGAGAGTGCCCTGTGGTAGGGTATCTTGAGTTTTCCATGCTCGATGTCCCAAGGTAGTTGACTGTCAGCTGCGGTTCAGAGGACATATACATGTGGCATTCTTACACCAAAGGAACCAGCTGTGAACCTGGTGAGGCGAGTGCCCTCTCCATCACCTGGAAAGCAGACCCACCCAAACAGGGATGGGAGCCCAGAACCAAAAGGCAACCGTGGAACCGGGATTCACACCCCCGCTCCAATGAGCCCGCCACCGGGGAGGGAGCCTTGAGAGGACTTGGAGCAGTTAAAGCAATTGGAACAGTAGAGTATGCCGTAGAAAAAATAGGTGCCGCATTAGGGGTCATAGTGCCGACATACCAGTCAATCTCAAGGATGGGTTGGCGCCGACTAGGTCGAAGACCACAGTTTCGGCTCCGAAGCCATGGTAAGATGTACCAATGGAACACATGAAGCTGGAACCGGGATAGGGGTCAGCATCGAGGGCACCAATACCTGCGGGGAGGTTGAAGGAGGAATATATGTCAGTCAGTAGAGAAAATTCCTCGGCTCCAGGTGGAAGGTAGGATTTAGGAATAGGTATTCCTCTAGCTGCAAGGAGCTGATCCACGAGTCTCACTATGTCGATCTCCAAAAGACTCCTGGTGGAGCGGGTTGACATCCCTGATGGAGAATCAGGCCGTTCAAGGAATTGACTCAATTGTTGTCCGAGAAAGGGATCTACTGACTGGGATTATCAGGTCTGAGCCAAGGTTTTGCCCTTCGGCAACGTGGTCAAAGGACCAGAAGGTTGTGTTGAAGGGGGGGGGGGTAATGCCCTGAATTGGGGAGACTATTTTGGTGCTAAGAAGGGCAGTAGTACTGTAGCAGTGGTCAGTACCATAGGTGTTGAAGATGCAATCAGTTCCATAGCTGAGGACAGCACCGTACATGGGGTTTTATGCTCCTGTGCCGAGATAGGTGCATAAGTCAATTTTGGATATTTTGTTTCCGTGTGTGACTTAGCAGATTTACATCCACTAGTATGAGGACAGGATGGACTAGCTCCTCCTCTTACATTCCTTTTTAGGAGGGGTTGAGACCTCTGCCTCAGATAAAGCCTCCAAGAAAGGCATTTTCAAGAGACCCTTTAATATTAATTTGTTCTTTCTCTCAGCCAATGTGCGGTTAACTAAGGGCCTTACATAGTTCGCATGATGGTTGAATGTTCAAGTGTAGAACACCAATGCAATAAACACAGCATAAATGTCAGTCAGAATTTGGCATTTTCCTGCTGCACTTACCACACTGTTTAAATGCTGCTGTCTCCTTATCAGCCATCATCACAAATGGTCTAAAATTCAAATACCAAGTAAGAACACCAGTGAGGGACATTCCCTGTCGGAGAAGCAGTAGACGAAAAACAGACGCACGCAAACAGTGAAAAAAAGAAAGACTGATTTTGATTTTATTTATTTTTTTATTACCAACAATGGTAATAAAACTGCGGTGGTGGTGCTGCGGTAGCGTTGTCGCCTCACAGTAAGACTCTGACCGGTTCGATTCTCATCTAGAGTGTCTTCTACGTGGAGACATGAGTGAATGGGCGTACCTTCCTTGAAGGCTGTGCGTCAGAGCTGGCAACTCGGCAGGTAAAAATCTACTGCCAATCATTAGTGGATCAGAGTTCCGCTGTGGCGACCCCCTAACCGGGAAAAGCCGAAAGACAACAACAACCAACAATGGTAATAAAGAATACCAGCGGGTAAAGGGAAAGAAAAAGGGGGGAAAATACCAGCGATGGTATTATTAATTACTACAGAGGTAAGGGAGGGGCTTGTACCAGCAATGGTACAAAGAAATACCAAGAACTGATAAGAAATAAGGAAAAAAAATCACTCAAGCAGATAGAAAGGGCAAGCAAACTATCAACAACTACTACTAGTAATATTAAAAGGGAAAAAACCTCAAAAGTAGCAGAATTATTATTGAAAAAGGAATAAAAATAATCTAAACCATTTAGCTGAAGAGCTGGCCTGACACGTCTTGATACTCTATGCAGCAAACAAGATCTGGGGTGATAAAGAGATGAGCACTACAGGTAAGCTCAGCTCGAGAGTTTTTTTTGGCTAGTGCGAGCTTGTTATAACGGCAGAGTCGGTTCAGAGGATGGAACCAACACCCACCTGTCATGAATGAATGAAGATTAACATCATCAGATCTACCTTTAACATAGGCCTTTTGTTTTGTAGGCAATGATGCAGGAAACCCGTTTTAACTGTACATTTATATAAACACAAACTTTTACATAAAACACTTGCAGTTAAACACTATTAAAAGCTATTATGCTGGACTGCGGATGCTACTTATAAGATTCTACTTGCCTAATTAATCTGAAGGAAGAGGCATAAAGAAAATGTGTTATTAGCAAAGGTCACTGGGAACACAGATATAGGGTCTGCAGACTAAGAGCTTGGAGGCCAGGCAAGGCAGATCATACCTAAAATTTCTTAAATCCTTTCTTAAGAAAGCTCAAAATAACAAGACTGGAATAAACTGAGGACACTTTAAACACATTTTGATGAGCTGATAAAACTGTAAAAATCAGAGGTCAAAATGAAAAGGCTGGCTGAGCATGAGACTGCTCAGGAAGAGATGTTTAAAGAAATGGTAGAATTTGAGGACAGAGCACGTAGGGAATATGTGAAATTTTCTGCTGCACCAAGAAATTAGAAGAAACAGACTATATTAATTTTAAAAAAGCACAAGTAAGCAACTGGACTGGTACTCCACAGCAGGATCTGTTAACTGAAATGGCACACTGTGTGGATGCTCCAAAAACTTTTGAGCCAAGCTTTTACCCATAATGCTCCTCACAGAATTACCTCAGATCGAGTTTGCATAAAAAAGTGACAGACTGGAAACAGACCAGATACCATATCTGAACTCCTAACAGGAAGGAATCAATTTTTCATAAAAGATCTGTTCCACCAAGAAACCAAAGGGCAGGAAGGAGGAGGGTGGGGTTGTCAAGGATAAATGAAGTTCGACAACACAGACAGAACTTTATGGTAAGACAACTTCTTTATCTGATGTTGTCGATCTTCACTCAAACCTTGACTCTTGGAACCATCAAACCAAATGACGCTCATTCCCTAGAGACCAGACCTAGCTTGTAAATGAGTAAGGCAGCCGCTGCACAAATGTCATCAACAGAAGCTCTGGAATGAAAAACTGCACAAGAGGCTACTGCTCTAGCTGAATGTGCTTTACAGGTCCCGGTAATGCACCTTCTTCTTGTTATAAATGAAAATTATACAGTCTTCAAGCCATTTTGATTAGGTAACTTTAGAAACAGACTTTCCCATAGAGGCAGAAGAAAAGGAAATAAACAACTGGTCTGATTTTTTGATTTCCTTTGTTCTGTGAAGGTAAAAATGCAATTGTCTAAGTACAATTAATAAATGAAGACAATATTCACCATTGTTAGAAATGGAGTAGAAGACTGGGAGATGAACAGTCTGAAATTGGCTTCTGACACTACCTTATGCAGAAAGGAAGGATTTATTCTTAAAGAAACCCTGTCTTGGTGAAAAATAAGGTATGGGGGATTGCAAGATAATGCCTGAATCTCAGAAATCCTTTTTGTGGAAGTAATAGCTATCAGCAATAACGTTTTCCAAGATAAAAGCTTCAGACTGCAAGTCACTACAGGTTCAAAAGGGGGACTAATTACTGCCTGAAGTACAAGATTCAAGTCCCAAGGAGCAAAGGGATCTTTAAATGGGGGTCTGAGCATCAAAGTTCCTTTGAAAAAAGCTCTGCAGAGTTGATGGGACAATTACGATGAGTCATTCAAATCATTTTGAAAATGTGAAATTGCAGCTGGATGCACTCATATGGTGGTGGCAGAAGCTCCTGCTTCAAAAACTAATGTTAAGAACCCCAAGTTCTTTTTGATTGGTGCTGAAAAAAGGATCAAGATTTGTATGAAAAGCAATATTTGAAAACTTCTGCCACTTACTGAAGTACAACTTTCTAGTCGAAGGTTTGTGGGAGGGTAGAACAATTCTTTGAACTGGGGAAGCAACAGACGATTGCCTGGCAATCGCTGGAAATGGAGAAGCCATGCACAGAGCTTGAGAATGGGCAGATTTGGATGAATTAGTCCGTCTGGATGGGATAAAAGATCTGGATCCAGGTCCAGTGTTAACTGTTTCCAAATTAGGTGGGGCCAAAGAAAGAGAAACCAGACCTGACAAGGGAAGAATAGAACAATGAGAATTATTTTGTTCTTCGACCTGCAGGCTCTCTTCAAAAACTGATATACGAGAGGAAAAGTACAGTTCTGTACACTTATCATAAATGTAGATGTTTGAGTGTATTCACTGCTGCAGTCATCACATTTGGGTTATCCTGCCAGGGGTAGCCCTCACTCGGCCCGAATACCAGAGGCTTAGTATTTCTGCACCGGTTGCTGTTGCTCCAGGACTGACGTCAGGTCGACAGTGGTATAAAATCAGGCAGCCGATGCCATTACATCAGTCTTTCATGTCAAGGAGCCCGAAGCAGAAACAGTTTGCACGAGTGCAGGTCGGCCACTACCTGACTTTTCGTTTTCGAATTGCAGTTGGTCTTCGAAAGCTAAGTATCCCGTTGGTGATCCTTTTTTCTTGCTCAAACCGATGTCAGGAAAAGTTAATTGTCTCGCCTGTGGAAAATAAATACCACTGAGGGCTACCCCTGGCAGGAAAACCCAAATGTGATGATTGCAACAGTGAAACACGAACATCTGGGAAAGGCATACAATAGACAAGGGGGCCAATCATTGAGAAGAGCGTTACTTGGCGACTCCCCTGAAGGGGGGAAAATGGGGCAAAGTAGCTACTGCACTTGTTATTCATGGGGGATGCAGAGAGAGCACAGCAAGGCCAGCCCCAGAGGCGAAAGATCTTTTCTGCCACTATCAGATTGAGACCACTCATGAGGTATTAAGATAGTGCTGCTCAATTTGTCTGCAATCACGTTGGAACTCCTCAATACGCATTGCAAATAGAAAAGTACAGCTGTGTACACTTACCATAAATGTAGATGTTCGAGTGTATTCACTGTTGCAGTCATTACATTTGGGTATAATCCCAAAGCTATGGATGGGAGGATGGAACTAAACAGCATTAGAAGCAGCTATAAGGCACTGCAGGACTGCAGTGGCAAAGCCTGTCCTGGATTTAGAAGAGAGCTAAATGGTAATGTTTTGTGAATGTATGAACTGAGCTCCAAGTAGCAGCTTCTAGAATGTCTCTGGTAAGGACCCCTCTGAGAAAAGCTGCTGAAGTAGAGGCAGCCCTGGTGGAATGGGATCTGAGCCCCTTGGGCACAGGTTTACCATGGTGCAAGTAGCAGAAACTAATGCAATGGCTTATCCATTTAGAAATAGTCTGCTTTGATATAGCCTTCCCCCCCTCTGATCCTGCAGCAAATGCCACCAGTAGTTGCTCAGACTTTCTTAGAGATTTTGTCCTGTTTAAGTAGAATCTTAGTTGTCTGTGTACATCCAATGAATGCAGAATCTGCTCCCCCTTGTTCTGTGGGTTTGGGAAGAAAGTTGGCAGGTGAATAGTCTGGTTAAGAGCCACACTGGATACCACCTTAGGCATAAAAGGATTGATCCTGAGGGCCACCCTGTCCGGATAAAAAAAAAATAATGAAAGACTCCGCTGCCATGGGAGCCTGTAGTTCTGAAACCCTTCTAGTTGAAGTGACTGCGAAAAGAAAGGCCATCTTCCAAGAAAGGAATTTTATATCCGCAGTAGCTGCTGGTTCAAAAGGAAGGAGGGTGAGTTTTTCCAGCACTAAATTGAGGTCCCATGCAGAGTTGGCACTCTCCTGGGAGGCCTTAAAATTTTAGCCCCTCTGAGGTACTGTTTTAGCAGATGATGAGAAAAGAGGGGAGGCTCTGTGCTGTAATGAGCCGAGATGGCAGAGGCATGGATTTTTATTGAAGAAAAAAAGATAGGCCCTTGTGAAGCACCTCAGTTAAGTATTGCAAAATCTGAGGAATATTGGGCTTTGCTGTCTCTATTCCTTGTGCTTGGTTCCAAGCACAAAATCTCTTCCATTTATCGGCATAAGATTTTCTAGTACTAGGCCTTTTGGCCTCCAAAATGACATCGAACACAGGTTTACTGAGCGATGTGGTTGGTGAAATTAGTTAAATTAGCAATGCTGCAAGATTCAGAGTTTAGAGCAGTGTGTGTAGAATTTGCAAGTTCTGCTGAGACAATAGGTGAAGTGCTTGAGGCAAGTACCACGGAGGAAGGTGTGACATATTCCTTAGAAGCGGGTACCAGTGTTGGCAAGGTCAGTCCGGAGCAATTAGAATCATTTTTGGTTTTTCCTGTCTGACTTTTAGTAAGACCTTGGAGAGTAGAGGCAGAGGGGGAAAGGCATAGACTGATAGGTTTTTCCAGCTAAAGGATAGAGCATCAACTTTCCATGCTTTTTTGTGATGAATTCTTGTGCAGAATTTGTCCAACTGATAGTTTTGAGGAGAGGCAAATAGATCTATGTCGGAGCTCCCCCATTTTTGTGTTAACATGCTGAAGATTTGTGGATCCAGTTTCCATTCGAGTGGGTACATAAGACTTCTGCTTAGGTCTGCCAGAGTATTTTGCTTTCCTGGCAGTAATTGAGCTTGAAGATGTATTTGGTAAGTCAAGGCTGTGTTCCACAAGGCAATGGCTAGTCTACAAAGGTGGTAGGAGTGGGTAGCCCCCTGCTTGTTAATGTACCACATAACTGTGGTGTTGCCCGTCTTTATCAGTAGTTGTCCTGGATGAAGGAAGTCCTTGAAGGCTGTCAGAGCATTCTGAACAGCTAGCATTTCTTTCTGGTTGACATGTAGATGCATTTGGTTTGGGCTCCATTTGACCTGAATGCATCTCCCTGCCAGGTGGTCCCCCCAAGCATAGTCTGTAGTTAGGGTTTGGGTGGCAGGGGGTAGAATGAATGACGGTCCCTTATTTTGTTGACATGTCTCTGCCCACCAAAGAAACTCCTGTTGCAGGCAGGGAATGAGAGGAATTATTGTGTCCAGGCTGTGACAATGTTGACTCCATAAGCTTTTTAGATACCATTGAAGTTTCCTCATATGCAGTCTCGCATATGGAATTAGCAGAATGCAGGATGCCATGAACCCCAAAGCCTGGAGAATTTGTCTTGCAGATAGCTGGGTTTTTGTTGCCACTTGTTTGAAGTATGTTGTCAATTGAATTTGTCTAGCATGAGGTAAGCCATCTGAGCAGTTGTATTCAAGCTTGCACCCAGGAATGTAATTATCTGAGAGGGTACCAGTTGTGATTGCTTTTCGTTTATGGTGTACCCTAGGCATGCTAGAAGCCTTTTTACAAACGCCAGATGTTGAAGAAGAGTGTCCTTGTCCTCTGCCTGAATGAGACAATCGTCCAGATAAGGATAAATTTGAATGTTTCTGTGTGTGCAAAATTCAATTACTGGTGCCAGGCACTTTGTAAAGACCCTGGGCGCAGTAGATAAGCCGAAGGGCAGTGCAGAGAATTGGTAATGCAAAAAGCCTGCTTTGAAGCGGAGGCATCTTCTGCAAGATTCCCTTATTGGGATATGCAGGTATGCCTCTTAAGTCTAGAGTTACCAACCAGGCATTCTTGCCTAGCATAGGCAGTAGCTGTTTGTAAAGTCAGCATTTAGAATTATGGAATGTCCAGGAATGTGTTTAGAATTGATAAGTCCAGAATTGGACGCCAGGTATGGTCTTTTCTGGATACCAGGAAAAGTCTTGAATAAAACTCATGTCCTTTTTCTGGTACTGGTTGAATAGGCCCCATATCCATGAGGGACATGACTTGTTTCTGGGCCTCTGCCCACTGGTTTGGTGGCAGATCTAGCCATCCATTTGGAATTGGCAACGTGTGGAAATGAAATCTGTACCCCTGGGATACTATGTTTAATACCCAATTGTCCTGGGTAATTAAGTGCCAATTTTGAGCATGAAGTGCTAGTTTTCCTCCCAAGGGGGCTGCCAAAAGTTAAGTGCTTGGAGATGGCAGAGGAAAGTAATTGAGACTGTTTACTGTAGGGTTGTGCTTTGTTACCTCCTGATTTGGAGATGGAGGCATCCCATTGCTTTGACCTGTAAGATCCCTGTGATTGATATCTGGAGCCTTTGGAGCACCTCGGTTTGCCCTGAGCAGCTCTGTTGGACACAGGAAAGGACCAATTCTTAGTAGGCCACTGCCTACTGAACCTGGGTGGCTGCACTTGCAAGATATATTTTGCAGTTTGCATAGATTTAGCTTTGTCTTCCATTTTCTTTAAAACCTCTTCTGCCTTATTACCAAAAGACTGTCCTGCTGTAAAGGGGCATCCAACAATTTAGCTTTAACATGATCAGGCAGATTTTGCTCTTTGAGCCAGGCATGCCTTCTAATCACAGATCCAGTAACTGCGGTCCTGCAAGACGCCTCCAAGGAATCAAAACCACATTGCAAAGTATGCTTTCCAACCTGTTCTGCTGAATACAATAATTCCTGTAATTCTTTATTTTCCACACAATCAGAAATCAACATAATTTTCTGTTTCAGTAAGCCCATAACATGCTGTTGATATTTAAGCATATGAAACTGGCAGTTTAAAGCCCCGATTGCCAAGGTTGCAGGAGTATAAACATTCTTTCCCCATCTATCCAGCGCCCTGGAATATCTATCAGGAGGGGTAGGATTTTTGGCTGTAGAAGCCTTAACACCCTTGGGACCCTGAGAATTAGTCTCGGGGTGAGCAGCAGGATTTTTGAAAATAAATTTGTGGGAGTCAGGAACCCTGTAATATCTGTCTGGCTTACTAGGAGCTGGAGGCAGGGAATCAGGAGCCATGCTTGATTCTGAGAACACATCTTCAACAATGTAATACAGGAGGTAATGCCAAAGGCCTATGCTGAGGAAGAAAAAAATCCCTAAGCCTCTTTTTTGATTCTGAGAAGTCCTGACTCTCCCAGTGAAAATGTTCCCTTGAAGTATGCAAAAGTCTCTGCAAAAGAGTAATCCTCAGGAGGAGAAGCAGAGGGGATGGATTCCTCTGCATCAGAGTCCTCATAAGGTGGAACAGAAAATTCCTGATCAGAGAAATGGAAACTTGATCTGAAGATTCATAACCAGTGTCTTGCCTAGGCCTCTTAGCAGGGGGGGGGGGTTTACCTCTGATCAAGGTAATTAAATCCTCAGCCATTTTGATCATTTATTTTTTAGGCATAGGGGCCTGAGCACGTGGCTCATGTGTCAGTTTTGTAGACACAGAAGTTGGTTTTGGCCTTGTTTTTGATGATGGCGTTGGTTTAATGTACAAATGTTGAGGCCTGAAAACACACTCAAAAGCCGGTGCCTGCTCAGCAGCTCCAAACCCATCCAAGGGACAGAGATCCATGGGTTTAATACTTGCAGAATCTTGCGGCATACTAGACTCCGAATGGGTTTCGGTAGAGGCCTGCGATTCAAAAGTAGCAGGTATCAGGGGCTGCGAAAGCGCTTGAGTACCGGCGACTGGCTTAGAAGCTTCGTTGTCTGTTTTGGACCTTGATGGTCTGTCTCTGTCCTTTTCCTTGCATTTTTTTTGTGAACTCCGGTAGTTGAATTGCTAACAGACATTTCAGGGTAGTTAAATCTTGAACCAAAAAATTAAGCAGCAAAAATATACCGACGCTTAATAGTGCGTTGGTTAAATTTAGCACAAAACCGACAGCAAGGAACATTGTGATCAGGGCCTAGGCAAGAAATACAGTACAAATGAAAATCCTTATGAGGTATTTGCTTCCCACAAGTTGTTGTTGTCTTTCGGCTTTTCCCTGTTAGGGGGGGGGGGGGGTCACCACAGTGGAACTCCGGTCCGCTAATGACTGGCAGCAAGTTTTTACGATGCCGAGTTGCCAGCTCGATGCCCAACCTTCAACGAAGGCACGCCCATTCATGCATGTCTTTCGGAACGCCACTCGACCGCGGGGAGGACATGCAGACTCCACACAGAAGGCACGCCCCACACACTAGCCGAGAATCGAACGTGAGAACCTCTTGTTGTGAGGCAACAACGCTACTGCTGCACCACCGCGGATGTATTTGCTTCTCACAAGTAATTCAATTATTAACTTTTACTGACATCGGTAAGGAGCAAAAAAAATTTCCCCAACGGGGTACTTAGCTTTAGTTGGAAGACTTCGGTTCTGAAACTCGAAAACGAAAAATTCAGGAGTTGGCTGACCGGCACTTGCGAACTGCTTCTGCTTTGGGCACCGCGTGGCAAGACTGACTTATTAAAATGGCGTCGGCTGCATGCTTTATACCCCTGACGTCATGTAAGAGGAGACAGCAACCGACGCAGGACCCAAGACTTTGTTATTCAGGCCGACTAAGGGCAACCTGCCAGCAGATTACCCAAATGTAATGACTGCAACAGTGAAACACGAAGAACATCAGGTCGGAAGAAATCGTCCACTGCCATACTCTCAGTGCTTCTCGACAAAGAGGGTAAGAGTGTTTTCCCCTTACTTGTTGTACCAGACTACTAACATGTCTGTTTGAATCATAACTGTCCCTGAAGGGAGGTACCTTGGAATGCCTGCAAAGCTAAGAGCACTGCCCTCATCTCTAGAACACTGATGTGGAAACTGGCATCTAGTTGGGACCATGTGCTTTGGACGGTCTTTCCCAGGTAATGCTCTCCTACTCCATCTGGGACATGTCAGTGGTCACTATGGCTTGGGGTGGAAGAGGAACAAAGGGTATGTCTGACAAAATTTCACTGGAGTGAAACCAACGTAGGTCTCTCTTGCACAAATCGGTGATTAAATATCAGATGGGACACTGGTTGATTCAATACAGACCGACCATTGGGATGCCAAGAGCCATTGAAGAATCCGCATGTGGAATCTGGCCAGACAACTAGTGATGGAAGCTGACACTGATCCTAGCATTTGTAGTAACAGAAGTGCAGTCCCCCTTTTTGCTATGAATAATCTGATTGACTTGCGATCTAATTCTATGAACTCTTTCCAAGGGAAGAGACGTTATTGCCCATACTCATGTTTAGCAATGCTCCTATGAATTCTAATTGTTGAGTTGGGTCTAGATGCGACTTTTTGTAGTTTATAGTGATTCCTAACGTGGAACATGTTTGAAGAACATAGTCTCTTACCTTTAAAAGTAGGTGCCTGGTGGGAGCAGAGTGGAGCCAGTCGTCAAAATACGGAAACGCACGTAATCCTTGGAGTCTGAAGAGAGCTGCTACCACTGCCTTGCATTTGGTGAACACCCTGGGGGCTGTGGTGAGACCAAGGGCAGGGCTCTGAACTGGTAATGACTGGCTCCCAGTCGGAAGCGCAGGAATTTTCTGGATCATTGTCCATTTTTATATGATAAGCATCCTGAAAAGCTACTGAGCACAACCAATCATCTTTTTTTCCAAAAACTGTTGTTGAACTGTTTTGTTCAATTGGCTAAGACAGAGAACCAGTCTCTAGTCCCATTTTCTTTGGTACTAAAAAGAATCTTGAGTAAACTCCGGATCCTATTTGGTCTGATGGGACTGCTTAGATGACTCTTGTCGAGCAGTTTTTGAACTTCTAAGACTGCTGCATTCCTGTGACTAGGAAGAAAGTCCGGGATTCTCTTCAATTTTTTTTTTTGAGAAGGGGATATGGTAATCTCTGGGGATGATCTTCTGCACCTGGTTATCTATTACCTTGAGCCAGGTGGGAAGGTGCAAAGATAATCGTTCCCCAACTGCCTTTAAAGTATGGCAATCAGGCTTCCTTTTAGGAGCGCTAAGAGTTACCAGGAAAGACTCCCTAGAACCCGGATTGTGTGGGCCACCTCTGCCTTGAGCATGGTGTCTTCCACTTTGCCTTCCTCCTCTACTCTGGGAGAAGTCATTCCTGCTTCAGTCTTGGAAAGGCCCTTGGGACTTTTTAAAAAAGAAGTCATATCTTACCATAACGTTCCATCTGTGCTGTTGATCTTCATTCATTCATTACTGATGGGTTATGCCAGCCAATATCAAGCTCACATCAGCAAAAAACTCTCGAGCCACGGTCCTACCCAGAATGCTCTGCTCAGTTACCTCAGATCGAGTTTGCAAGTTGATAGATAAAAGTAGAGGCTACCTCTTGTCATAACAGACCTACAAGAAAGGAGTACATGAGATCAACCAAGAACCTCCAGGAGGACGACGGAGGATGGGAACTAATGAATGAACCAAGATCAACAACACAGACGGAATGTTATGGTAAGACATAACTTCTTTATCTGATGTTGTTAATCTTCATTAATTCCTTACTGATGGGACAGAGTCCCCAAGCTACCTGTATACCTGGGTGGCCCTCATGGAAGGACATTCCTGAGCACCATGGAGCCAAAGGAAACTCTGGAGGCCAAGTCCAATTTGTAATGAAGAATCAATGTATGAGGTTTGGGCCAAGTTGCAGCGAGCAAATATCATTGATGGAAGCCTTAGCATGGAAAGCTGCTGAAGTTGCCATAGATCTTGTAGAATGTTATTTGACTCTATGAGGCAAGGTGAGATTGTTTTTGTTGTAAATAAAGGTGATACAATTTCTCAACCATGAAGGCAATGCAACTTTTGATACAGGATGACCCTGTCTAGTTCTAGAAAGAGTTGGTCTGATTTACGGGTAGATTTTGTTCTGTCCAAATAAAATCGTATTTGCCTATGAACATCCAAGGAGTGCAGGCAATACTCTCCCTTGTTAGAATGGTTAGAAAAGAACACTGGAAGGTCAATAGACTGGTTGATCATTCTGATACTTTTGGTAAAAAGGTAGAATTGATTCTCAGTGATAACCTGTCCTTATGGAAGACAAGACAGGGAGGTTTGATGCATAAGGCCTGAAGTTCTGACAATCGCCTGGCCGATGTAATTGCAATCAGAAACAGTTTTCCAAGTGAGATATTTTACATCACAAGACGACGCAGGTTCATGGGGTGGAGCTGTTAGAGCTTGCAGACCCAAAGCCAAATCCCAAGGTTGAACGGGTTCTCTAAAGGGAGGTTTTAGGTGGATAACCCCTTTCAAGTCTTAGAGTCTGTGTGACATAAGTGAAGAAACTTGAAAACCAATATGAAAATTTGAGAAAGCAGCTAAATGTACACGGACAGTAGAGGCAGAAACCCCAGAGTGGAATAGATGTGATAAATAATTCAATACCACCGAGACCGGGGATGACAAGGGGTCTATTTATTTGCTGCCCATAGAGAGAACCTCTTCCATTTAAGATAGATTAGTCTGGTGGATGATTTATGAGATGCAATAAGAATACTGTGCACAGGGGAAGAAAAGGTTTTCATGCCTGACAATCACAGGAAGTGGAGAAACCAAGCTGTCAGTTTCAAGGTTGTTAGATTGGGGTGAATCAGACCCTGTGGATGGGAGATCAATGTTGGGGGTGGATTGAAGATCCACGGTTGATCTAGCGGGTGAGGCCAGAGGAAGGGAAACAGACTTGTCAAGGAAAATATGGAGAAATGAGGATCACTTTGCTCAACTGTCATGTTTTCTTTAGAAATTGGGAGATGAGGGGGATAGGCATAAAGAAGACCCGAGGGCCAAGCGTGGACTACAGCATCCCTTAGTGACTGTCCCCGAGGGGGGGGGAGATCAGGGCAAAGTAGTTGTTGCACTTTTAGTTGGTGGGGAGGCAAGTAGGTCGCAGCAAGGCTAGACCCAGTGGTTGAAGATTTTTGTCGCTATCAGAGGATTGAGGGACTGCTCGTGAGGCTGTAGAATACACCTGCTCAACTTGTCCGCTATCACGTTGGAGCTCCTGGGAATGTGCATTGCAATCACAAAGCAGTTGTAAGCTATCACTCATTGCTATATTCTCAAGGCCTCTCGGCATAACAGGTAAGATCTGGTGCCCCCTTGTTAGCTGATGTACCAGACCTCTGACATGTTGTCTGATTGGATCGCAATAGTCCTTGATGGAAGGATGGAGTGAAATGCTTGCAACGCTAGAAGCACCGCCCTCAGTTCCAGGACACTGACATGTAAAAGGGCTTCTGTCTCTGACCAGGTGCCTTGGACTGAATTTCCCTGACATAGCCCCCCCACCCCATCAGGAAGGCATCCATGGTCACCGTGGCTATCTGTTGACAGGGGTTGAAAGGGCAAGACCATTGTTGGGGATTTCGAGATGTCCACCAGAGTAAATCTTGCTTGCATCTCTGAGTTACACTTATTTGAAAAGACAAAGGATGTAGCAGAGGATACCATTGAGTGAGAAGTAGCGACTGAAGGAGTCATGTGGAATATGGCTAGAGGAACAACTGTAATCGAAGCTGCCATTGACCCCAGTAGCTGAAGTAAAGATCAAGCTGGGGATTTGTGGTGACAGCAGCAGTTGAACTGGTTGTCTTACTCTCTGAAGTCTGTGTTCTGGAAGGGATGCTGTGCAATTTGTGTCCAACAGTACCCCTATAAATTCCAATGACTGAGTTGGGGTTGTGTTGGATTTCTCCCAGTTTATAGTGATTCCCAGGCTTCGAGCTGTTAAGAGAGTACACTGCATGGCTTCTTCCAATAGACGCTTGGTGGGGGCGGTGAGGAGCCAGTAGTCTAAATATGGAAACCCCTGGAATCCTTTATGTCGCAAGTGAGCGATCACCACCACCATGCATTTTGTGAACACTCTGGGGGCTGTAGAGAGACCAAAGGGCAGGGTTCGAAACTGATAGTGTCTGGCTCCTATATGGAAGCAGCGGTATCTTCTTGAGAGTGTCAATTTTTATGTGGTAATACACATCTTGAAGATCTACAGAGCACATCCAATCGTCTTCTTCAAGAATAGGAAGGATGGACTGAACCGTGACCATCTAGAATTTCCCTGTTTTTACAAATTTGTTTAATGTACTGAGATCCAGAATTGGTCTCAAGTCCCCTGTCTTTTTTGGCACTAAAAAGAACCTCAAGTAAAATCCAGCTCCTATCTGGTCTGGGAGGACCATCTGGATGACTCTTTTGTAGCAGCTTTTGGATTTCTTGTGCTGTTTCCCTTTGACTGGGTGGAATGTCGGGTAATACTCTTGATGAGACTGGGCAAATATGGAAGGGGATGTGACAGCCTCTGGATATAATCCGTTGTACCCAAGAGTCTTATCCTTTGCCAGGCAGTGGGGTACAAGGAGAAATGACCCCTAGCCGCTTCCAGAGGTAAGCAGTCGGGCAACGCTTCAGGAGTGCTGATAGGGTTGGGCAGAGAAAATTTCTGGAACCCCAGTTTTGTGGACTTCCTCTGCCCCGAAAGGGGAGTCTTCCATTGGAGTTTCCCCCTCTGCCTCTATGGGAGAACTCGGCATGTGCATCCCGGAAAGAACCCTGTGATTTCTTGTGCCAGATCTTTCCACTTCTCTGATTTCTGGAGTAGAACTGCTGAGGAGTGGAGTGTCGGACAACAACGGCAGACAAGGTCTTGCCAACTTGTTTGCATCATGCCAGCGTATCCTTGACTTTTGGGACAAACAAAGAAGCAACCTCTATGGGGGCATTCATGAAGAAAGCCTTAAAGTCCGCAAAGTCACAAAGGTGCATCCAAGCATGTCTGGCAATTATACCTGCGCCTGCCACTCAAGCCATCCCTTCCATTGCATGAGAAATGAGGCACATGGAAGAGTTTGAAATGGACTCTAGGGTGGCTATCTGAGAAGCCACATTACCACAGACTTCATCAGAAACAGCTCCTGACAAAGTTTAGAGAAATGGTTGATAAGATTTTGCTGAAGCCTGGTAAAATGTGCCAAATAATTCAAAGACCTTACGAAGAAGGTAGATGAAGCAAACACACAATTCCCTAATCTGTCAATCGCCCGTGACTCCTTGAGTGGATGGACAATTTGACTCTCCTCTGCCAAATCCTTCTTAGTAGCAGCTGCCACCTCCATAGCATTTACTGGAAGACCTCATGACAAGTGGGGATGCTCAGCTGGGGGTGATATTTTATCTGGCCTTTTAGTTATCGCTTCCACGGTATCAGGAGCCTTCCATGCGCGCTGCACGATGACCTCATCGGCAGGCAGGGTGACCCAGGAGGTAGGGGGGGCCCAGGCACAAAAAGCCTGAGGGAATACGAATTCCTCAGAGGAAGGATTAGAGGGCTTCCAGTCACCCCTCTAAGGATCTCGAGGATCCACCAAAGGACACCTCATCAGAGGGTGACCATGGGGACCCTTCCCAGTCATCAAAATCCATATCTTTCGTCAATGACTCCTCAGGGGAGTCAATGTGCTTCCTCTTACACACTGCTATGCGGGGTGCTTCCTCAGTGTGAGGTTCTGAGGAAGACTGCAAAGAGGGGGGTCTCCTGAGGAGGAGAGACCTGAGGCTTTTGTGCCTCGTGTACGGGAGTTGAAGCTTGAGGCAGTTGCGGCACAGAGGGGGGAAGAGGACTCCAACAAATGAGCTTTGTCAGAGTAAAGTGCCCTCTCCATGGCCTGGAAGGCTGGCCCACCCAGGGAGGGATGGGAACCCAGAATAGAGCATGACAACCTCAGAACCAGGGTCACACCCCTCCCCAACAAGCCTGCCCCCGCAGACCAGGAGTCTCAAGAGGAATGTGAACCGTATGAGAGCATCCCTGGAAGGTGCCATAGAAAAAAATTGGTCTGGCTGTGCCATTGGGGAGGGCATTCCTGGCTCCATGCCGATTTTTTCTATGGCACCTTCCAGGAGTCTCAAGAGAACTGTTAACCATAAGAAAGAGCATCCCAGGAAGGTGCCATAGAAAAAAAAATCGGCATGGAGCCAGGAATGCCCTCCCCAACGGCACAGCCACTGGCCTGTAAACAGCCCGATGCCCAGAGCATTGAAGGCCACAAGGATGAGACTGGTTCCAAAGTGAGATCCACTATTGGAGTCAGAGGGAGGGAAGCTGCTGTTGGAGTAATAGGCTTTGAGACTTGAGTGGAAGTTGAAGGAGGAGTATACGTTGGGGTTTGAGGCAATATACGCTCACCTGAATGAGGAAACGTGGACTTTGATGGCTGAGAGAGACCTCTGGCCACAAGCAACTGCTCAACAAGCTGCAACACATCCTGCTCAGAAAGACTCTTGTTTGACATCATGGAGAAAGCTGATGGTGATTTTGGCCTTTCTAGGAAAGGACTATACTGACTGCTAGCAAAAGGATCCAGTGAAGGGGAATATTTGGTCCTTGCTAATTCAATAGGTGCCGAGCCCGGAGCCGATGAAGTCTGCACTGAAGAAAATGGTGTGGAAAAAGTCTGTGCCGAAAATGTCAGCGCCGTAGTTGAAGGTGTCTGCACTGTAAAGGCAAAGGTCTGCCCGAAAGGTACGGTGCCGTAGTGGAAAGTGTTTGCACCGGCAATAAGGACAGTGCCGAGAAGTACTGCACCAAAGTACATGTTGGTGCTGAAAAAGCCTGCGCCGTGGAGTACAGAAGAGTCATACTTGGAGCCGAAGGTGACTGTACAAACGGTGCCGAATGGGACTGAACCTGTATTGACAGTGCCGTTAGGGGTTACAACAGAACTGTGGAACCATAGTTGTCTGCACCGGGTGCTGGTATTGATAAAGGAGACATGGCTGTAGTCAGAATCATTTGGGGCAGTGCCGAACCTGGAGCCGACAGGGTCACAGGTGGCAGCGCAGGAGTAGTAATCAATTTCACCTTCTTGTGAGCTGACTCTCGACGATCTCCAGAGGGAGAAGGGAATGACTTCAATGAAAACGAGGAAGAATGCCTCTTGCGGGGTTTAACGGGGGGGGGGTGAGCCATTTGACCCAGAAATAGCCTCAGAGAAAGTAGGCTTGAGGAGACCTTTCAAAATTAACTTATTCTTCCTCTCATTGAGAGTCCTGGTAGACAAGGTCTTACAAATCCCACAAGGAGGATCTACAGTCAAGTGGGAGACATTAAGACAGTAGACACAACTCATGGCCATCGGAAAGCGTTAACTTACGGCTGCAATCCTTGCACTGCTTGAAACCAATGCAACTTTTCTTACCCGACATAACTGGTGTGGAGAAGCACAGTAGCAAAAGAAATAATAACAGCTACCCAAGAAAAGGGTAGAAAGAGAAAAAAAAGTATTACCAATGATGGTAATGGAGAATTACCACAAGGTAAAAAAAAAAGGGTAATAAAGGGAAAAGACTAAAGGGAGAGAGTCTGAAATGTGCGATAGGGTAGGAAAATCTTGAAATAAACTTTTGAGAAAATTTAGAGTAATAATATATAAACTGTCAAAAAATTAGACACTTACCTGAGAGAGTGGCTTGACACGGCTGCTCAGCAATGTGGCAAACGAGATCTAAGGTAACAAGGAGCAGAGCATTCTAGGTAGGACCATGGCTCGAAAGTTTTTGGCTGTGAGCTTGATATTGGCCGGCTTGGTTCCGAAGATGGTACCGATAACCATCAGTAAAGGAATGAATGAAGATTAACATCAGATCCATAGTTTTCCACTTCTCTGGTTCCTGGAGTAGGGTTGTTAAGGAGTGGAGAAGCACATGCCCACAGCAGAGAGGGTCTTTCCATCCTTCTCACATCTAGCCAGTGTATCATTACCTTTAGGGCCAAAAAGGGATGTTCGTCAAATAAAGTATTGACAAAAGACTTAAATGGCTCTGCAAACTCACAGAAGTGCATCCAGGCATGTCACCTAATGGCTACACCTGAACCCACTGCCCTCTTCATCCCTTCTGCTGTGTGTGCAATAAGCCTAGAGAGTCCAGGGTTGCTAGCTGAGAAGTCACTTTTTTCCTAACCCCTTCAACTACTGCTCCTGTCAGAGTATCTTAAAGTTGTTTTATCAGATCTCGTTGAAGTCTTGTGAAGTGTGCAATATAATTCAAGGACCTTAGTGCAAAGGTTGAAGCGTATACATGCTTTCCAAATCTATCCATTGTCCAAGACTCCATTTAGGAGTATGAATAATAAGACTTAGCAGGAAGTACCTCTTTTGTGGCTGCTACTACCACCATGGCATCAACTGGTATTCCTTTTGCACAATGCTGCTGAATTTGGGGAGATGACAAAATATGATCTGGTCTCTTTGGGATTGGTTCGATGGAGTCAGGTGCCTTCCATGCCCACTGAGCAATCAGCTTAAACAGATCATCAGCAGGTGAAGAGAAAGGAAGTCCAGCCACCCGTTTCAAGATCTCAAGAATGTCACCGAATGAGACATCTTCTGGGGATCACCTTGGAGAACCTTCCCCTTCATCAAAATTGATCTTAAGTGGAGTTTAAGTGCTTCCTCTTGCACTTTCTCTTCAGTGGTACCTCTTCGGTGAGATAGGTCAGAGAGGTATCTGAAGAGGAGATTACTGCAGTAGTTTTATCCTGAGGCTTCAGCACCTGCTGTTCCAGGGTAGAGGCTGGAGGAAGGTGTGGGTGAGGGGAAGGGCAAGGTTGTAGGTCCAACAAGAATGGTGTCAACTGACTGCCCGCAGTGGACAATGTCCTCTCCATAGCTTGGAAGGCTACCAGCCCCCCCCCACCCCGGGTAGAGGAGAGGGAGCCCAGAACCAAAATAGACTGCTTCGACAGAGGTACCACCCTGCACCAAAAATGCCTCCGAAGCTGGCATCAACCCATGTGTTGATACCCCGACAGGCATGGATGGCTCCAAAAATCCTAGAGTAGATTCACGCCCCCCCCCCCCCAGAACCAGCAATGAAGCTGTAACCTCAAGAGGTCTCCAGTTCCGACAGAACTGAAGAGCTCAAGGCTGTTTTCATCGCCGGAGAAAAAACTCTGGCACAGTCCGTCGAAACCAGGACTGTTGGAACTGGAAACTCTGCAGGCCCAGTTAGGGTCAGAGAAGGAACAGTTACTGGAGTTCAAAAGGGTAAAGTTCCTGAGCTAGGATGGCTGGGAACTATTGGAGAACAATCCCCTTAGGGAGTACCTGGTACGAGGTAATTTTTTTAAACAAATTGCTTTGGTTCCGAACTAATTGGAGGAGTGACAGTATTGGACAGCACTGCAACAGTTGGTGCAGAAGCAGACACCGACAGCACCAAAGACATGTCCATTTCTCCACATGGTTCTGAAGAAACTGTTGGATCCGGGGATTTCTTAGGCACTTTAGATGATGGTACCGAAAATGCTGTTGGCACCAAGCTGCTGCTCTCCTCTTATGTTTTGACAGAGGAAGGAGAGCTAATATCCATTTTAGACTTAGATGAACCAGATATGGCCTCATCAAAAGCGGTTTTAAATAAGCTTATATTTTCTCTCAGTAACGGCCTGGTGACTGAAGCCATGACAAATGGCATCATCTTCTTGAAGGTGCACTGGGCCCAAACAGTACACACATAAGGAGTGCATCAGAATTCAGTAACTTATGTTCGCACTTCTGGCATCCTTTGAAGCCAGAAGTTTCCTTAAGTTTGTCAGAAGTTTCCTTTTGAAAGCCATTTCCAAGGCCACACACATGTACACACAGACATGAGCACAGAGGAAGGTTGAGCTAGATAAAGCTCAGACTTTTAAGGTTGGAAGATGCACTAATAATGGTATGAAAGATCACCAGACGGTAAAGAAGAAAGGAGAAAGGGAAGGTACCAAAAAGGTATGAAGAGTTACATTAAACGGTAAGAGAAAGAGAAAAATACCAAAGATGGTAATATTAGATAAACACAGAAGTGTTAGAGTGCGATACCAGAAGAGGAGCTGGGTATGACCAAGGAAAGAAATGACCAATACAGCAAAAAAGGAGAAAATTTACTTACTACCAAAGAAATAGATTGCTCGAGAGCCATTTAAACACGTCTGGCAATGAAAGCGTCAAACGAGATTTGCAGTAATTTTGTGAGTAGCATTACGTGTAAAAGCTTACTTTGAATGTTTTTGAAGGGCTCGAGCTGGAGTAATGGCCGAATCGGTTCAGAGATACCGAACCAAACCCCAAGGATTCAAAGACTGAGTGAAGATTAGCATCAGATCAATTGACACTGAAAAAACTGAAAAAAGTATTAAAGTTGGAGACAGTAGTGTTTCTGTAAAATGACTATTCACAGTACACCAGGCAGGAGAGAAGCAAATTTATTCCAGCAATCAGGGATTTTAGGTGTGATATTCAAGCTGCTATATCCAGTTGTCTTCTGAATATTTTCTTCTTGGTGGACCAAAGTAATGTTTTGATGCAGAACAGACTAAGAAAAGACGAAAAGCTTGTCCAACAAAAAGTGAACTATCAAGCATAAGGGGACTCTGCTTCTCATTTGTCTGATAATAATCCACATGGAGAGACTCTGCATATGAAACTTCTTCCAAAGTTTCAAATGAAAATGCTTCAGACAAATAAAAGCACAGGAGTTGACGTGAAGAATCTGGAACATCTTGGAATGGAACCAAAGTCTGGCGTTGAGAGATGGAGATGAACAGGAAGGCAAGAAGCATGGAAATTAGTAACAAATTAGAGATTTCAAAGCATCAATCACATTTGTAAAACATGGCTGTACAAGCAGAAGTTGAAAAATGGACTTTTGTTGACAAACTTGTGGGGAAGTGGGAACCTAAAAGCATTTCCTCACTTCAATGTTTGGAGGCACACTGTGTGTGTGTGTGTGTGTGTGTGGGGGGTAAAAAATAGGTTATCAGCATTTTCTATAAAACTATTCATTATACAAAATAAACTGCATGCTTTATAGCAACGCTTTTTTATTTGGTGTATATGATAAACATACTAAAGTAAACAAATGCCTTTTTTTCCTCTTTCTTGGTGTTAAAAAATTGCAGACATTACAATGCAAAGAGAGAAAAAAAGGCTAGACAAAAGCTTACGTTAATAGGCTGCAATACTGGATTGTTGAGGTGGGAGTGGGTGCAAAAGTACACCGGTCAAAACATATGTAGACCTGTAAGTTTTCTCTTGCTTTTGCTTAACTAAATGCCTGGATTAAGACCCTTGTTTTAAGCTGAAACAAGTAAATAAGAGAACACTGAATATACTGAAAAGTTTTCAATTAGCAATAAATGTGTCAGCTTGTCTTTAGAAGTCTGCAGCTAGAGACTACATTTTTTCTTGGGTTTCCATAGAGACAAAGCTGATTATAGGCAACAAAAAAAGCCAAAACACTGATTTCATTTCTTCCAATGTTAAAAGCTAATGCTTTCTGAAAGCATGCAAGTTGTTTTTCACATGTGGGAGGGGGAAAAAGGCAAACACCAAATCGTGTAAGTAGGGACGTGGGCAGTAATATGCATCTTAGTATGGATAACCTCAACTTTGTGTTAGATAAGGCCTGTGTTTGCAGCTGTACATTTGGGACAATTTGTTCAGATTACGAGGGCTAAACTTCGCTATTCGAAGATGTACATAGTTTTGTGTTTGTATTAAGTTCACAAATTATGGGGTGTTCAGGGGGGGGCTTTTTGTTTGAGGGTTTTTCCTTCAAACAAAGAGACTTGTAAAATGTGACAGGCTCAAATGGAGATGGCAAACCGTATAAAGGATCAACCTGCCAAACATCAGTGGGTGTATGCATCAGAAAAGACGGACATTAAAAAAAACTGCACATCTAAAGACAGTTGTATGTTGACTTTTACTGTTGACTATTACAGCATCATTAATGTTATTAGAGAAAAATTGGTCCATAATTACTGAAAGCTCACATTTAATGGACAACCTTGGAGAAGCTCCTCCTTTTGTGTACAAGAAAGTTGAAAGTAAGCCCAGACCACAGGATACATGCACTGTTAAGTGTGGAGCCAACTGTCTTTTGTCAGTACATACAGGAGGAAGACATGTTTTTCTGCCCGTATTCAAAGAAAATGATTAAAACCAACGCACAAGGTGACTAACACAATGCAGCTGGTTTACAGGGCTAGCTACAAAGACTTTGAAGCATTTTGTGTGGGGAAAATGTTCAACAGACTTTAAAAAAAGGATTTCTGACCATCTCTCTGAAATTAGAGCTAACTGCAAGATTAACGGAATGGCTTGGCACCTGCAGCTACACAGACAACACACTGGCTTTAAATTTCAAATTACTGACCAGGTGGACCTTTTGGAACTGGAAGGACACATCCCTAATATTTTAGAAAAATATGAACTACTGCGGCAGCTGAAACTGAACGCTTTTAGAAAACCGGGGCTTAATTACTGCTCGATAAAAAGAACACAAAATCTCAGAAAAAACCTGCCCCACTGTTTAAAAGACTGATATGGAACTGTTAAATGCTGACAATACTTGCTTATATTGTGTTTAAAAACAAATACCAAACACAGTTTACTTCTTTTAGCATTAACTTACGATATAGAAGACATACTTTGTGACTCATGTATACATTAAACATTTTTGAAAGCTCCACATTAAATGCTACACTTTAGATTTTAAACTGAACACTTTTGTTACATTTTTTTCCTTTTAGAAAGTGAAAGCCTGATAGGCCCATGCACATTGTGTGCACCAATACCTTTTTTTTTTTAACGTTGCAATTACTCAAGTGCAGTCTTACACTCTCAGACTGTTTTCTTAGTTAGATGCCACACACTAACAGATCCCCATGGCCTCAGTGCTTAATTTTTAATATTTATTACTGTATTTCCATCTTGGCAATTATATTTTTTCATCCTACTTAGGTTTTCAGTTGTATATCTATACACATGCTCATTAATATTATGATTTGTTTTTGACAAACAAACCTGATTTATTTGATATGAAAGCGATCTTTGTTAAAAGTTGTACATTTATTAATATTTGTTCTGGTAGATGTCTATTGGTAGATCGTTTTGTTAGTTATTTTTTAGTTTGGTTTCTTAATTAATAAAAAGTTTTGATTAGTTGGTTATACTATACAATGAAACTGATTTGTTTCTAGCTTTCTACATACAGTTTTAGTTAGCAGTCCCTGATTACACTATGGTGTTGAGGGGGAAGACGGACTTGGCTAATGGGATTTTAATGCTTTTATTGGTCTTAACCACCCTTTAACTACTCCCTTGCTTTAAACAACCTCATTATACATAAGGAATGTTTTGGATGCTTTTCATTCAACTAAGATCGCTTGCTTGTGTTTCAATAAAGGATATTCCATTGGACTATTTTCTATTTGATTATTTTGGAGTATGCATTTTACAGCTCGATTTTTATTAAGTGAACTAAGTGCATAACAATTTAGGAAGGGAAATTACAGTTGTGTACACTTACCATAAATGTAGATGTTAGAGTGTATTCACTGTTGCAGTCATTACATGTGGGTTAATCTGCTGGCAGGTTGCCCTCAGTCGGCCTGATTGACAAAGTCTTGGGTCCTGCGTTGGTTGCTGTCCCTTCTTCCATGACATCAGGTAGTCAGGGGTATAAAACAAACAGCCGACGCCATTACATCAGTTTTTCTTGCCCCAGATGTCAGGTGACCCCCCCAAATGGGGAGCAAATAAAATTAAAAAAAAATATATATACCTCCAATCCCAAAAGCAAATACACCAAAAGGGCTTTTAAGTGAAAGAAAGTAGAGGTATAGACAGAGAAAAATAGGGGGCTGGAGGGTGGGTAACCTGGACTGCAACAGTGAATACACTTGAACATCTACATTTATGGTAAGTGTACACAACTGTACTATGTTCTTCGTGTTTCACTGTTGCAGTCATTACATTTGGGTAGATTCCCAAAGCTATGGTTGGGTGGAGGGAACTATACAGCATTAAGAGCAGCTATAAGGCCCTGCAGGACAGCAGTGTCAAAGCCAGCTCTGGATTTAGAGAAAATTGGTAAATGGTAATGTTTGGTGAACATATGAACTGAGCTCCAGGTAGCAGCTTCTAGAATGTCCCTGGTAGGAACACCTCTGAGAAAGGCTGTAGAAGTAGATGCAGCCCTGGTGGAATGGGATCTGATCCCCTGGAGGATAGTTTTTCCATAGTGTATATAGCAGAAACGAATACAATGGCTTATCCATTTGGAAATGGTTTGCTTTGAAATAGCCTTTCCCTCTGCCCCTGCAGCAAATGCCACCAGCAGTTGGTCAGATTTTCTTTGAGATGTTGTCCTGTTTAAGTAAAATCTAAGTTGCCTGTGTACATCCAATGAATGCAGAATCCGCTCCCCCTTGTTCTGTGGATTGGGAAAGAAAGTTGGCAAATGAATGGTCTGATTAAGAGCCACACTAGATACCACATTAAGCATGAAGGATGAATTTGTCCGGAGAGATACCCTGTCCGCATGAAAAATGCTGAAAGGCTCCATATAATTCGGAGACCCTTCTAACTGAAGTGACTGCTAAAAGGAAAGCTGTTCTCCAGGAGAGAAATTTTAAGTCTGCAATAGCAGCTGGCCCGAAAGGAGGGAGAGTGAGCTTTTCCAATACAAAACTGAGGTCCCAGGCAGGGGTTGGAGCTCTCCTGGGTAGTCTTAAGTTTTTGGCCCCTCAGAGATACTGCTTTAGCAGAGGATGAGAGAAGAGAGGAGGTTCTGTGCTGTAATGAGCTGAAATGGCTGAGGCATGGATTTTTATGGAAGAAAAGGACAGGCCCTTGCGAAGCATCTCAGTTAAGTATTGTAAAATCTGAGGAATGTTGGGCACTGCTGTGCTTATCCCTTGAGATTAATTCCAGGCACAGAATCTTTTCCATTTGTCAGCATAAGATTTTCTAGTACAAGGCCTTCTCGCCTCCAAAATGACATCCATCACAGGTTTGCTGAGGGATGCTAAAGGTGAATTTAGGTGATTAGCCACGCTGCAAGATTAAAAGTTTGGAGCCAAGTGTGCAGAATTTGGTTGTTCTGCTGAGACAGTAAATAAGGTCTCTGAGGCAGGTGCCACTGTGGAAGGTGTGACATTGCGCAGGAGTGGGTACCAGTGTTGGCGAGGCCAGTCTGGAGCAATCAAAATCATTTTTGGTTTCTCCTGTTTGACTTTTAGTAGAACTTTGGAGAGCAGAGGAGGAAAGGCATTGACTGATAGTTTTTTCCAGCTGAAGGATAGAGCATCCACTTTCCAGGCTTTTTTATGATGAGTTCTTGTGCAAAATTTGTCCAACTGATAGTTCTGGGGTGAGGCAAATAGATATATGTCTGGGCTCCCCCATTTGCGTGTCAACATGTTGAAAATCCATGGTTCCAGTTTCCAATCGTGTGGGTCCATGAGATTTCTGCTTAGTTCGTTTGCCAGAGTATTCAGCTTTCCTGGCAGGAAATGAGCTTGTAGTTGTACTTGACAGGTCAAGGCTGCGTTGCACAATGCCATGGCTAGTCTGCAAAGGGGGTAGGAGTGTGTACCCCCCTACTTGCTTATGTACCACATAACCGTGGTGTTGTCTGTCTATCATTAATTGTCCTGGATGAAGGTAGTCCTTGAAGGCTGTCAGTGCATTCTGTACAGCTAGCATTTCTTCTTGATTGATATGAAGGTGCATTTGATTTGGGCTCCATTTGCCCTGAATGCACTTCCCTGCAAGATGTGCCCCCCCAAGCATAGTCTGATGCGTCTGCAGTAAGTGTTTGGGCGGCAGGGGGTGGTGTGAATGGTAGTCCCTTGTTTTGGTGGCAGGCCTCTGCCTACCATAGGAACTATAGTTGCAGGCAAGGAATGATAGGAATCATTGTTTCCAGCCTGTGACAATGCTGACTCCATACACTTTTTAAGTACCACTGAAGTTTCCTTACATGCCAGTCTTGCATATGGAATTAGAAGAATACAGGAGACCATGAACCCCAAGGCTTGCAGTATTTGTCTTGCAGAAAGCAGGGTTTTTGTGGCCACCTGTTTGAAGTAAGTAACCAAATGAATTTGCTTCTCTGGCGTAAGGAAAGCCATCTGAGCAGTTATATTCAAGCTTGCACCCAGGAATGTAATTTTTTGTGAGGGTACCAATTGTGATTTCTTTTCGTTTACAGTGTACCCTATACAAGTTAGAACCCTTTTTACAAATGCCAGATGGTCTAGAAGAGAGTCCTTGTTTTCTGCCTGAATTAGACAATCGTCCAGGTATGGATATATTTGAATATTTCTTTGCCTGCTAAATGCAATTACTGGATCCAGGCACTTTGTAAAGACCCTGGGCGTAGTAGATAAGCCTAAGGGCAGTGCAGAGAACTGGTAATGCAAGTAGCCTGCTTTGAAGCAGAAGCATCTTCTGCAAGATTCCCTGATTGGGATATGCAGGTAAGCCTCTTAAATCTACAGTTGCCAACCAGGCATCTTTCCCTAGCATAGGAAGTAACTGTTGAAGAGTCAGCATTTTGAATTTTGGAATGTCCAGAAAGGTGTTTAGAGTAGATAAGTCCAGAATTGGACGCCATGATTTGTCTTTTCTGGGTACTAGGAAAAGTCTTGAATAGAATCCTTGTCCCTTTTCCTCTTCTGGTACTGGTTGAACAGCCCCCATGATCATGAGGGAAAGTACTTGTTTCTGGGCCTCTGCCCACTGATTTGGGGGCAGGTCTGGCCATCCATTTGGAATTGGCAACATGTGGAAATGAAATCTGTATCCCTGGGATACTATATTTAAAACCCATTTATCCTGGGTTATAAGTTGCCAGTTTCTTGCATGAAGAGCCAGTTTTCCCCAAAAGGGGTGGCTAAAAGGTACATGCTTGGTAAGTGTAAAGGGAAGTCACTGAGACTGCTTACCATAGGGAGGTGTCTTGTTGTTTCCAGATTTGGAAGAGGAGGCACCCCATTGTTTTGTTCTGAAAGTCCCTTGTGAGTAAACTTGGAGCCTTTGGAATGTCTGGGTAAGTCTTGAGTGGCTCTCGAAGGAACTGGAAAGGACCAGTTCTTAGTAGGCCAGTGCCTACTAAATATCTTGGAGGTTGCACTTGTAAGAAATCTTTCACAGTTTGTATAGATTTAGCTTTATCTTCCATCTTTTTTAAAACTTATTCAGCCTTACTACCAAAGAGACAGTCCTGTTGTAAAGGAGCATCCAACAATTCTGCTTTAACATGGTCAAGCAGATTTTGCTCTGAGCCAAGCATGCCTTCTAAGCACAGACCCAGTTATAGCAGCCCTGCAAGAGGCCTCCAAAGAATCAAAACCACATTGTAAAGTATGTTCTCAAACTTGTTCAGCTGAATGCAATAAATCCTGTAAATCTTTGTTTTCCACACAATCAGAAATTAACATAATTTTCTGTTTAAGCAGTCCCATGATATACTGTTGATATTTTAGCATATGAAATTGATAGTTTAAAGCCCTGATTGAAGGTTGCAGAAGTGTAAACATTCTTACCCTCATCTATCCAGCGCCCTGGAATCTCTATCAGAAGGGGTAGGACTTTTAGCAGTAGAAACCTTAATGCCATTGGGACCCTGAGAAATGGTTTCAGGATCTGCAACAGGATTTTTGAAAAGGAATTTGTGGGAATCAGGAACCCTGTAGTATCTGTCTGGCATACAAGGAGCCGGAGGCAGAGAATCGGGAGCCATACTAGATTCTGAAAAAAAACAACAACAATGTCTAGCACAGGAGGTATAGCCAAAGGCCTATGCTGAGGAGGAAGAAAATCCCTAAGTCTCTTTTTAGATTCAGAGAAATCCTGACTTTCCAGTGGAAATATTCCCTTAATGTATGTAAAGTTTCCCCAAAAGAAAAATCCTCAGGGGGAGAAGCAGAAGGAATGGAATCTTCTGCATCAGAGTCCTCATAAGTAGGTATAGACAATTCCTGCTCATTAGAAGTGTCAGAAGAAATTGAATCCTGTTCAGAAGATTCATAATCAATGTCTTGCCTAGGCCTCTTAGAAGGGGGGGGGGGGGTTGGCTACCCCTGATCAGAGAAATTAAATCTTCAGCCATTTTGATAATTTGTTTTTTAGGCATAGGGGCCTGCACATGTGGCCCAGGCATCGGTTTTTTAGGCATAAGTCGAGATTTTGGCCCAAGTTTTGATGATAGCGTCGATCTAATATACAAATCTGTAGGCCTGAAAACACCCTCAGAAGCCGGTGCCTGCACAGTGGTTCTGGACCCATCCAAGGTAGAGACATTAACGGGTTCCATAATTGAAGCATACTGCGGCATACCGGACTCTGAATGGGTCTCAGTAGACGCCTGCGTATCAGAAGTAGCGGGTATCAGGGGCTGCGAAAGCACCTCACTGAGTACCAGCGAACTGGCAACTGGCTTAGGAGAAGCGTCATCGGCAGTTTTGGACCTCAACGGCCTGTCTCTGTTTTTTTTCTTTGCATTTTTTTAGGTATTCCGGTAGTCTGATTGCTAACCGATGACATTTCTGGATAATTAAAGCACGAGCCAAAATATTTAGAAGCAAAAATGTACCGACGTTTAATAGTGCGTTGATTAAATAAAGCACAAAACTGACAGCAAGATACGTTGTGGTCAGGGCCTAGGCAAGGAATACAGGACAAATGAAAATCCCTATGAGGTATTTGCTTCTCACAAGCAATGCAATTATTAACTTTTACTGACATCGGTAAGGAGCAAGAAAAAGTTTCCCCAATGGGGTACTTAGCTTTTTAGTTGAAGACTTCGGATCTGAAACTCGAAAAAGTACAGTTTTGTACCTACCATAAATGTAGATGTTCGAATGTAAACACCGCTGCAGTCATTACACTTGGGTTATCCTGCTGTTAGGCGGTTCCCCAGTCGGCTTCAGTTCCAAAGTCTTGGCCCGGCGTCGGTTGCTGTCGCCTCCTCCCTGACGTCAGTACAACAGGGGTTTAAAAGATGCAGCCGACACTATAATTTTCTTCAGTTTTTCTTGCCCCAGATGTCAGGTGCCCCCAATAGGTAGGCAATTCAAATTGCTAGTAAAATATACAAAAGAAAAGCAAACAACCATTTTTAGTTACCAGGAAATACTCCCCATAGGTAGTAAAGGGTAGATGACCTAGGTACGTACCAGTAAGTAAGAGGGGAAGGAGGGAGGGTAACCTGGAATGCAGCAGTGTTTACACTCTAACATCTACATTTAATGGTAGGTACAAAACTGTACTATGTTCATCGTGCTACACTGCTGCAGTCATTACACTTGAGTGGAATCCCAAAGCTGAGGTAGGGAGGCTGGATCTATAAGGCATTAGGGGTGGCTATACGACCCTGTAGCACAGCAGTGGCGAAGCCAGCTCTGGATTTGGAGTATAAAGGCAAATGGTAATGCTTGGTGAAGGTATGCACAGAACTCCATGTTGCTGCTTCCAAAATATCCTTGGTAGGTACTCCTCTGAGGTAGGCAGTTGAAGTGGCTGTTGCCCTGGTGGAGTGAGATGTAATGCTGCCAGGTACAGGTTTCCCATGGTGAGTGTAGCAGAAATGTATACAATGTCCTATCCATTTTGAAATAGTCTGTTTTGAAATGGCTTTTCTCTGTGCTCCTGCAGCATATGCTACCAATAATTGCTCAGATTTTGAAAGCTTTGGTTTTATCCAAGTAGAAGCGTAACTGCCTGTGAATGTCCAAAGAATGTAGTAGTCTCTTCCCTGTGGTTTAGGATAAAAAGTTGGCAAGTGAATAGTTTGGTTTAGAGCCACACTTGATACCACCTTTGGCATAAATGTAGGGTTAGTTCTTAAAGACACCCTGTCCTGGTGGAAGATGAGGAAAGGTTCCACTGCCATTAGTGCCTGTAATTCTGAAACTCTTCGTGCTGATGTTATTGCCAGTAGCAGAGCAGTTTTCCAAGAGATATATTTTAATTCTGCTGTGGAAGATGAGGAAAGGTTCCACTGCCATTAGTGCCTGTAATTCTGAAACTCTTCGTGCTGATGTTATTGCCAGTAGCAGAGCAGTTTTCCAAGAGATATATTTTAATTCTGCTGTGGAAGATGAGGAAAGGTTCCACTGCCATTAGTGCCTGTAATTCTGAAACTCTTCGTGCTGATGTTTATTGCCAGTAGCAGAGCAGTTTTCGAAGAGATATATTTTAATTCTGCTGTGTTAGCTGACTCAAAAGGAGGTAAAGTTAATTTTTCCAAAACAAAGTTGAGGTCCCAAGTTGGTGTAGGTGCTCTACGGGGCGGTCTTATGTTTTTAGCCCCTCTGAGGTACTGTTTGAGCAAAGGATTAGAAAAAATTGGTGGATCCGTGTTGTAATGAGCAGAAATGGCTGAGGCGTGGATCTTGATGGATGAAGAGAGGCCCTTTTCCAGCATCGCAGTTAAGTATTGAAGTATCTGAGGGATGTTTGGAACAAGAGGGTCAAGGCTGTGCACTTGGTTCCAGGCACAGAATCTCTTCCATTTATCCGAGTAGGCTTTCCTGGTGCTAGGCCTTCTGGCCTCCAGAATGACATCCATAACAGCTTTGGAGAGAGGCATTGCTTGCTTGACTAAGGAATTTCCCATGCAGCTAGATTTAAGGTCTTTAGCTGGATGCAAAGTATCTGATTGTTGTGCTGTGTCAGCAACTGTGGGATTTGAGGCAAAATCCAAGGTGGTTCTTCTGCCAAGTTCTTTAAGATTGGGTACCAGTGCTGGCGTGACCAGTCTGGTGCAATCAGGATCATCTTTGGCTCTTCTTCCCTGGCTTTTATGAGTACCTTTGGAAGAAGAGGTAAAGGATGGAAAGCGTATACTTGCAGGTTTTTCCAGCTGAATGAGAGGGCTTCTACTTTCCATGCTTGTGGATGGCAGCTCCTTGTGCAGAATTTCTATAACTGGCAGTTCTTTGGGGATGCAAACAGATCTATGTCCGGGCTCCACCATTTCTGTGTGATCATTCTGAATATTTGTGGGTTCAACTCCCATTCGTGGGGGTCCATGATGTTTCTGCTCAAGTCGTCTGCCAGTGTGTTTCGCTCTCCTGGCAGGAATTGTGCTTGCAGATGAACTTGGTAGTCTACAGCTGTGTTCCACAAGGTCATGGCTTGTCTGCAGAGGGGGTAGGAGTGTATGCCCCCTTGCTTGTTTATGTACCACATGACTGTGGTGTTGTCTGTCTTTAGTAGTAGTTGTCCTGGATGCAGTAGGTCCTTGAAAGCTATAACTGCATTTTGTACAGCTAGCCATCTCTTTTTGATTGATGTGGAGATGTCTTTGCTCTGTGGGCCACTCGCCCTGAATACATTTTCCTGCCATGTGTGCTCCCCAGGTGTAATCTGATGCATCTGTTGTCAGTGTTGAACTGGCTGTGGGTTGAGTAAAAGGCTGTCCCTTGTTAAGGTGACAAGCTTGAGCCCATCATCAAAACTTTTGTTGAAGGCAAGGAATCAGTGGTATAACTGTTTCCAAATTTTGACAGTGTTGAGACCATACACACTCTAGGCACCATTGTAGTTTCCTCATATGCAGTCTAGCATATGGAATTAGTAGTATGCAAGATGCCATGTAGCCCAAGGCCTGCAGAATTTTTCTTGCAGGGAGTTGGGTCTTTGTTGCCATCAAATGAAGGTATTGAGACAGTTGTCCTTGCTTGTCTGGCGTGAGATAAGCCATCTGGGCCGTTGTGTTCAAGCTGGCACCCAGAAATATTATCTGTTGTGAGGGCACTAGTTTTGATTTCTTTTCATTTACTGTGTACCCCAGGCAACTTAACTTTTTTACATACGCCAGATGCTTTAGAAGAATGTCCTTGCTCTCTGTTGAATCAGGCAGTCGTCCAGGTATGGATAAATTTGGATTCCTTTTTGCCTGCAAAATGCAATTACTGGTGCCAGGCACTTTGTGAAGAACCTGGGCACAGTAGATAAGCCACAGGGCAGTGCAGAGAATTGATAGTGCATTGAACCAGCTAGAAATCTGAGGTATCCTCTGCAGTTTTGTCTGATGGGGACATGCAGGTATGCCTCATTGAGGTCCAAAGTCATGAGCCAAGCTTTCTTACCCAGCATGAGAAGCTGCTGTAGTGTTAACATTTTGAATTTCGGAACATGCAGTTAAGTGTTTACAGAAGAAAGGTCCAGAATGGGTCTCCAGGCTTTGTCCTTTCTGGGAACCAAAAACAGTCTTGAATAAAATCCTTGTCCTTGCTCCTGTGGTGGTACCTTTTGGATAGCTCTCATGTCCATGAGTGCTGTAATTTGTTTTTGAGCCTCTGCCCATTGATTCGGTGGCAGATTTGGCATTCCTTTTATCCTTGGCAGAGAGTGAAAGTAGAACCTGTAACCTTGAAATACAATGTTGAGAACCCATTTGGCTTTGGTGATGCAATGCCAATTGTGATAGAAAAGTACCAGTTTTCCTCCTAAGGGTGCTGCCAAGAGAGAGCTGTTTGGCAGCTGTAGTGGAAAGTCATTGAGGCTGCTTTTTATGAGGTCGAGGCCTGTCTTCCCCTTCTTTCTGGCCTGGTGTACCCCATTGTCGAGGCCTGTAAGGGCCTTGTGTTTGACCTCTACCTCTTGGACGTCTATATCTGCCCCTTTGAGGTCTGCCTGCGACTGGAAAGGACCAATTATTTGTTGGCCAATTTCTGCTAAAACGAGAAGGCTGAACCTGCAAGAAATCTTGCACCGTTTGCATAGATTTTGCCTTATCCTCCATTTTCTTTAATACCTCCTCTGCCTTAACTCCAAACAACACATCCTGCTGCAAAGGTGCATCCAACAATTTGGCCTTAACATGATCTGGTAACGTATGTTCTTTTAACCAAACATGCCTTCTAATGACAGAGCCTGTAACTGCTGCTCTACAGGAGGCCTCTAAGGAATCAAACCCACATTGCAAAGTATGTTTTCCTACTTGTTCAGCTGCATGCAATAAATCCTGCATTTCTTTAAAATTAGGAGGATCTGAATCTGGAAGCATCTTTTGTTTCAACTGAGACATCAAAAATTGTTGATATTTTAGCATGTGAAACTGGCAATTCAAGGCTCTCATTGCTAGAGTTGCAGACATATATACTTTCTTTCCCCATCTGTCTAATGCTCTGGAATCTCTGGCAGAGGGAACTGGGTTTTTTGCTGTTGAGGCCTTAATCCCTTTGGGTCCCTGAGAAATAGTTTCAGGGTCAGCAACACGGCTTTTGTACAGAAATTTGAGAGAGTCAGGGACTCTAATAGCTATCAGGTTTAACTGGGGCTGGGAGTAAGGAGTCAGGATTTAAGCTGGATTCAGTGTACACATCATCCACAATATCTAACACTGGCGGAATAGCAAGGGGTCTGTGTTGAGGCAATAAAAGTAAGTCTCTGAGCCTTTTCTTGGATTCTGAGTAATCCTGGCCTTCCCAATAGAAATGCTCCCTCATGGTATGTAAGGTCTCCCCAAAGGAGTAGTCCTCAGGCGGAGAGGCTGATGGAATTGATTCCTCAGCATCAGAATCCTCATAAGGGGGTAAAGAATATCCTAGGTCTGAGGATGAATCTGAGTAAATGGACACCTGGTCGGAAGATTAATAGTCTGCATCCTGTCTGGGCCTTTTATCAGGAGAGGGATGGGACCCCCTGATCAGGGTAATAAGGTCTTTGGCCATTTTTAGCATTTGTTTCTTAGGCATGGAAGCCTGTCCTGGAGAATGCTGTGTCTGTTTCTTTGTTTTTAAGGAGGGCTTAGACTTAGCAGAGGATTTAATGGTTAACTGGGTAGGTCTGAAAACACCCTCTGAAGCTGTGGATTGCTCAGCTACTTCATTTCCCTCTGAAGGGTTAGTTTCGGTGAGCTGAAAACCTAGAGCATCCGAAGGCCCAGCCAGCTCCACGTGGGAGTCGGAGGCGGTCTGTGGTTCTGTAGAAGCAGTCGTCAGGGGCTGCGTAGGCGCCTCGCTGAAAACCGGCGACCGGCCTAGAAGAGGCCTCATCAGTTTTGGGCCTCGGATGCCTGTCCTTGTGCTTTTTATGTAATCTGGTCGTCGGAAGTTCCGACGGCATGGTGTAATTGAATTTTCTGCCAAAATAATGTCGGGCAAAATCAAACCGATGTTTAATAGTGCGCTTGTTAAACCTAGCACAAAACAGACAACCAGTGACATTGTGGTCTGGGCCTAGGCATGGAATACAATAGGAGTGGAAATCCTTATGAGGTATTTGCTTCCCACAAGAAATACAGTTATTAACTTTTACTGACAACGGTCTGAGGCAAGAAAAAGTTTCCCCAATGGGGTACTTAACTTTGTAGAAGACTTTGGTTCTGGATTGGGAAAGAAAATCTCAGGGGTCGACCGACTGGCACTTGAGAACCGCTTCTGCTTCGGGCACTGCGCGGCAAGAAAGACTGAAGAAAATGGCGTCGGCTGCATCTTGTATACCCCTGTCACACTGACGTCAGGGAGGAGGCAACAGCAACAGATGCCGGAACAAGACTTTGGAACTCAGGCCAACTGAGGAACTGCCTGACGGCAGGATAACCCAAGTGTAATGACTGCAGCAGTGTAACATGATGAACATCGAAAATTTCAGGAGTCGGACGACCAGCACTTGCGAACTGCTTCTGCTTCAGGCACCGCACGGCAAGAAAGACTGATGTAATGCTGTCGGCTGCATGTTTTATACCCCTTACGTCATGTTAGAAGGGACAGCAACCAACACAGGACCAAAGATTTTGTTAATCAGGCCAACTGAGAGCAACCTGCCAGCAGATTACCCAAATGTAATGACTGCAACAGTGAAACATGAAGATCATCATCACACCCTGCGAAGTTTCTTCTTGGTTTGGACCCAGTACATGTTGCATACTGTTTTTTTCTAAGACTTTGAGGGATACCACAGATTTCTCTTTTTGAATAACAAATAACCACACCCTGGCATAAACAACATACCAAAAAACAAGGAGGTGGAGGCAGGCAGTGGCTACTGCAGCAGTGATCATTCAAACATCTACTGTTATGGTAAGGTTACTTACAAAATGCTACTAATGTTCATCATACTAATCACAGCTGCAACAGCCTTAGCTATATGGATAGTTTATCCTAGCTTACTACATTTGGGAAGTGGATGGAGAAAAGTCCAGGAGCCCCTGGAGAATAGTGCTTGAAAAGCATGATCTAGACCTATGGAAGGAATCAAGCTTACAGTGCTTTTTAAAAGTATGTACAGAGGACCATGTTGCTGCTTCTAGAGTACTTCTAGAATCCAACCCTTTCAAAAAAGCCAAAGATGAAGCCAAGGCTCTAGTAGACTGGGTCTTGACCCCACCTGGAATACATTTGCTGTTGCGAGTATAACAAAAATTAACAGCCTTGGACATCTATTTTGAAATAGTTTGTTTTCACACAGGTTGTCCCTTCCTGCCTTCACAAGAAATAACTGATCTGAAGATCTGAAAAATTTAGTTTTGTCAAGATAGTACCAGAGCAGTTTCTGGAGATCCAAGGCATGGAGTATCTTGGAGTAACCTGGAGCATCCTTTCTCCCTCATTTACTGGTTCAGGAAAAAAAATGGGAAGATGGATAGCTTGTCAAAGTAAATTCAGATACCACTTCAGTCATAAAAGGACTTGTTCTTAAAGAAACCCTGTGTCTGTGGAAGATGAGAGGGCTGACTCACCATAATAGCTTGTAACTCATACTCTTACAAAGGTTAGAGCAATCAGTAAAATAATTTTCCATGTTAAGATGCTCAAGTCAGCCAGGTTAGCTTGCCTGAGCAAGTGAAAGTTTCTCTACTACAAAGTAAAGATCCTAAGTTGGAGCCAGTGGTCTTCTTGGGAAGCCTCTCATACAAAACCCCTTTCAAAAGCATTTTGACAGGAGACTGCACTGAAAGAGGAGGATCCATAGGCAAGCATGCTGAAATGACTGATACTTGAACCTTGACAGAGGAGTAAGAAATATCAAAGGATAGCAACTCACAAAAATATTGTAAAACCAGAGAACGACTAGTCCTGAAAGGGTGCTGGCTATGTTGTCACCAACTAGAAATAGTTTTCCATTTGGTAATTGCCCCTGGTCATTTCCAAAAGAATGGAGAACCAAAGTTGCTTGGGCTAGGAGTCGTCAACACAATGATGCTGCAGGATTCTGTCTGAATCTTCAGAAGTACCCTGGATATTAATGGAAAATCATATAGGAACATTCCTGTCCAAGTGAAAGAAAAAGCATCCGTCTTCTAGGCTTTCTTGTATGGAGTCCTGGAACAGAATCTTGTCAGCTGATTGTTCAGAGAGGAGTCAAAGAGGTCTAACTTGAGGAACTCTCCACAGATGGATCAGTTCATGGAGGACCCCTCCCAATCGGGTTTCCATTCGAGAGGGTCTGCCCTTGTCCTGCTCAGCTTGTCTGCCACACAATTTTGCTCTGACAGAATGTAGGATGTTTCCAGAGTGAGAGTGGTGCAAGGCTATATTCCAAGCTAACATGGCTAACTTGCAAAGGTGGCATCAACCTGGATCCCCCTTGCTTCTTGACGCATCACAACTGTGGTACTGTCTAACTTGAGATCCTGGGCACCAAAGATAATTCAGAGATTTGTGTGTCTTGATCAGGGCAAGCATATCTTCTATATTGATGTTTGTGTCTGTCCTTGGGGTGTCTCACACCTTGCACTTGTAACTGCTCCCCAAACTAAGGCACAGCCATACAAACCTCTTCAAAACAGTATCAGTGGCCATTGCCCTTGAAAAATTATCATACACACACAATGTATACAAGCAGTGACTTGAATAGAAAATTTAAAGGAGATTTTTCCTTCTCACACGAAGAAACTGCAAACAAAGCATTCCTCATACTGTCACAATTAGTTAGGGCAAATCTTAACAGAAGAGTGCAACAATTCAAAATTCTGAAAACCAAATTTGCAGAAGCATGCACTTTCCCATATTTATCAATAATCCTCCAGTATTTACCAGAAATAGGATTGGAATCATGAACATCAGCATAAGAATTAACTAGTTACAGCAGCTAGATCAGGTTTGGGAAAAGAGTATAAAAGCTCAAGACTGAGGAACTTGATACATTCCATTTTCCTTTCAGGAGCAGCTAGCTGACAGACAGGAAAACTGCAGGCAGTAACATATCCTCCAAGGCAGACAAAACTGGAGGAATGGGTGCAGGTTCTGTAATTTCCTCCTGTAAGAGCTCATAGCATTTTCTGAGGGAGTGGAAAACCTCAGTGTTCTCCCACTGAACATGCTAGTACATTCTAGAAAAAAACTCAGAAAAGAAACCCCGCATGCTGAATGAGAAATTGAGCTCTACTTTGAGTCTGAATCAGAACTCAAGGGAGAACATCCAACATCTGTCCCTTCTTCCTCCTATTCAGACTCTACCTTCAATATCTTCAGAAAGGAAGTAATCCCACTTTCTTTTACCAGAAACTACCTTACAGTAAGGATCAGTAGCCTAAATTAAACCCGGAGACAGACCCAATAAACTATTCCTAAGGAAACAGAGGAGGACTAAATGCATAGCTAGTTTTCTGTTTTTGTTACAAGAAAAATGCAGTCAACAGTGTTAAGTCACAGCTGCAGCTTCCTTTGGGATGGGCACAACACACAAAATAGTGAAGCCTTTCTGGTTCCTTGTCCCAGGTTAGATACGAGTAGCTTACCCTTACTCACACAGGGGACCCCAACAGCCACAGAGGATGTAACTAAACCCCTGGGTCTACAGTGGCTGTAGGTGCTACACCAGAGAGACTCAGAGAAAATGAGTGGTCAGATGTACAACAAATGGCCACAGCAGTCACCCACCTGCAGCTGAGGCAAACTGCGAGTCTGCTGTGGTGGCAAAGGCTCATTGCTTAACTTTCTTTTTGTGGTTGGGAGAAAGACTGACTGTGGGGTCAATAATTTGTTCCATCGTCAAGCCAAAAATGGTGCTAGTTTTCCAAGGAAAATAAGCAGCAAATGTCTGTAAAAATTAGAAGTCTTTAAAAGTCACTTTCCCCCAGACAAATGCAATAAGAGAGCTTAAAAACACTTTGTTAGCCCCACAAAGTAAAACAAACACAATTTATCCACAGAAAAAAGTTGTGTTCTTACAACAACGTTCTGTGTTGTCGATCTTCATTCATTCTTGCCTGATGGGTTAGTTTCTGACCTCTTGCAACTGACACAACCATTATATATAGCTCCCTCCAGCCAAAAACTCTCGAGCTAAGGCTCTGTTTACAATGTCCCTCTTCCCATTACCTCAGATCGCGTTTACATAAACAGTTAGCAAAATACAGAAGTCCTGTCCAAAGTATAACCCTGTAACATCCCAGGACTAGGTCTGAACCTCCAGGAGTCTTTTGGAGGGGGTAGGAGGGTGTGATGTCAAGAATGAATGAAGAACAACACAGATGGAATGTTATGGTAAGAACATAACTTCTTTATCTGATGTTGTCAATCTTCATTCATTCTTGACTGATGGGACAGAGTCATAAGATACTTTAGATCCTCAGCGGCCCTAAGGAAAGATATTCCTGAGCACCAAAGAGCCAAAAGATGCTCTTCCCATAGAGACCATGTCTAAATTGTAAAAGGTGATAAAGGTATGTAAAGTAGCCCAAGTTGCAGGTGCACGTCTTCCATAGAAGCTCTGGAATGAAAGACCGCTGAAATGGAAACAGATCTTGGAGTGTGTGCTCTAACTGTAGTTGACAGTTTGAGTCTATTTTGATTGCTTATAAAGGTAATGCAGTCTCTAAGGCATTTTGACAAGATGACCTTTGAAAAAGGTTTGCCCAATCTGGATCCTGAAAAAGATAGAAATGGTCTGATTTTCTAGAAAATTTCATTCTGTCCAAGTAAAAAAATAACTGTCTGTGGATGTCCAACAAGTGCAAACAGTACTCTCATTTGTTTGCAAAATTTGGGAAGATGACTGGTTGATATTAGACTCTGATACCACTTTGGGGAAAAAAGGTGAGATTGGTTCTGAGTGATGGTCTTTTTTTGTGATAAATGACATAGGGATGATTCACGCACAAAGCTTGTAACTCTGAAATTCTCCAAGCAGAAGTGATAGTTACTGGGAAGAGGGTCTTCCAAGATAAAAACTTGAGGTCACAAGTAGCTGCTGGCTCAAAGAGACATCTTACAGAAGAGTTCTCCCTTCTGCCCCTGGGGGGGAACTCACCACGTGTGTCCCGAAAAGGCCCTTAGGTCTTCTTGGACCATATTTTTCTACTCCTCCGATTCCTGGAATAAAGTCGTTGTGGAGCAGTAAAACTATACCCACAGCAGAAACGCTCTTTCCATCTTTTTCATACATGGCTAGTGTGTCTAACTTTCAGGCCAAATAGGAAAGTACCATCAACAGGAGTGCTGATAAAGGTAGACTTAAAAGGTTCCGTGAAGTCACACAAGTGCACACAGGTGTGACGCCTAATAGCAACACCTGTACCCGCTGCTCTAGACGTCCTTTCGGTTGTATGAGTAATAAGTCACATGGATGAATTTGAGACAGACTCCAGGGTGGCAAGCTGAGAAGCAACTTTATCCCGAACCTAGTCAGACACTGCTCCTTCAAGGGTGTCTGAAAGCTTAGTTATCAGATCCCTTTGGAATCTAGTAAAGTGTGCCAAGAAGTTCAAGGAGCGAATAGCCAAGGTCACTGAAGCAAAGACCCACTTCCCAAATATATCCATTGTCTGAGACTCGCAGGACGACAGCCAGTTGAACTCTCCTTGGCGAGTTACTTTTTGGTGGCCGCCACCACCATGGCATCTACTGCTAGACCTTTTGACCAATGAGGCTGATCTTCTGGGGCTGACAAAATCTTATTCGGTCTTTAGGAAATAGGCTCCATGGAGTCAGGAGCTGTCCACACTCACTGAACGATCAACTTAAACTAGGTCATCACCGGGCGAGGTCACCAAAGTAGATGGGCAAGCACAAAAAGCTTGCAAGAACACAGATTCCTCAGAGCATGGGTTTGAAGGCTACCAATCAACCTTCTGTTTTAGGAGACATCTTCTGGAGGTGACTGTGGGGAACCTTCCTCTTCATCATAATCTGCGTCTTCAGTGATTGATTCTTCTGGAGAATCTAGGGGCTTCCTCTTGCACGTCTTATGGGGTGGCGCCTCGATGGGAGGTTCTGAGGAGGACTTAGGGGGGACCATGAGCCAGGGGGTGTCTTGCAGTTCTTGTGTCTGCAGTCTAGATGTAGTAGACTGTGACAGCTGCAAATCAGAGGAAACGAAAATATGGCATTCTGAGGAAAAAGCCAGATGGGAGCCTGCTAGCTCTCCATAACCTGGAATTCAGGCCCGCTCGGAGAGAGATGGGAGCCCAGAACAAAGAAAGACAACCTCGGAACTGGGGTCACACCCCACTCCGATAAGCCACTATGCAGAGCAGGAGATAAGAGAGGGCTTGAAACTGCCATGACTCAGAGTTGTAGACAGCATCGTGGAAATGACCAGAACTGTTCCAAGGATCTCAGAACCAACACCCAAACCACAGTCTTGGGTGTGCAATGGAGCCAAAGACCACGGAATAGACTGGCACTAAAGTAGCTGGCACCGGGAGTGAAGTAGGGGGTTCCAAATCCTGAATAGAGGATAAACTGGTGGAGTCCTTGGAAAGCAAGCCTCAGCTCCAGGAGAGAGAGGTTTGTGAAGGTGTGGGAGACCCCCAACTGCCATAAGAGTTGGGCCTCTTTCTGCCACAGTCCTGACACTGAAGCCAGATGTCCTCTTTTGCTTTTCTGCCACATCAAAATCACTAACCCATGTACTCACATCACACAAGTAGAAAGGGAAGAAAAGGAGTTTTTTTTTTTTAACAGATCTACCAACAATGGTATTGAAGAAATACCCTAAGGGTATAGGGAGAGAAAAAAGGGAACAGGATACCAACAATGGTATTTAAAGACTACCAACGGAAAGGGGGAAAAAGGCCTTATACCAACAATGGTAAGAAGAAATACCATTAGATAAGAGGAGTCGAAACAGTCAAAGCAGTCTCATATAAAAAAGGGAGCGAAAACTATCCAATCAGAAAAATAGAGATACTTCGTCAAAAACAGCTAGAAATGACAATAATTTTAAAAGCACTTAGCTAAGAGTATCGGCTGATGCATCCAATTTTTCAGCAAGCGAGATCTGAGGCAATGGGATGAGGGGGCATTGTGGGTAGAGCCATAGCACGAGAGTTTTTGGCTGGTGCGAGCTATGTATACTGGCAGCGTCGGTTCCAAGAGGTTGGAATCGAACCCATCAGTCAAGAATGAATGAAGATTGACAACATCCGATGAATGGGTTTCAGATACTTTAAACAACTTTCATAATGGGAGGAAAAAAAGAGCGCTTCTTTCTACAAGTACACTACAGGCTCACGACAGTCTCTAAAAACAAACTCCTAAATTTAAAATAACTTTCCTGTAAAGAAAAGTTTAAATAAGCAAAATTATTAAAATGAAAGATTTTAAACTCAAAGTGAACTTACCTGCCCAGCAAAGGAACAGCACAAGCCAACAGTCGAGCCTTGAATGCCTTAGGAGTGTACTCTTCAGCAGCTGGAAAGCTCTAAAGGGCTTGGCACCCAAACTTGTCTTTTAGTTGGCTCAGACTGAGCTGCCTGATAGCTTGGTAATGTGGAAGGTGTCTTGAAACTTTGGAAGCTGGATGGTTGTTATATTCTTGGCAGGATATAACTAGTATAGCTAAGGCTATTGCAATGATCAGTATGATGAGCATAGGCAATTCCTCCCCAAGGGAATGTGATGAAACATCTTCTTTAGATCCCAATTCCCAATTTTCACAAGACACATGGGAAGCATAGTGTAAACCAACCTCCTCTATATCAGAATCCATGTTTGAATCTGAAGGAGAAGGGGTTCTTTTTTTGAAAGAGTTTGTGCTGAAAAAACATTTTGAAGCATTAACCCTTTAGCAAAATGGAACCAGTCTGCTTTTCCTTTCCTTGGATGTAGGGGTAGATAAAAGTGGAAAGGTGTTGGAACTTATGATTCATTTTCCTAGGAGTCTTAGGAGAAAATGTCTGCTCAGATGTCTGGTCCTCTCTAGTGAGGCCAGGCACTTTTGTCAACAATTACCTGCAGGATGTCTACATACACTTTTCAATCAAGCACGGTTTTCCCTTGTCTGCACTACATATGTGCCCAGCCATTGAGGATATGTCAGCCGTTGAGGATATGCCAGACTGCTGACCCTTAGTGGATTCCCAAGAAGGAATGCTTGGGGGGGGGGGGGGGGGGCAGAAGCAACCAAATGGTCAGACTGCTCCAAAATGGCCACAGCAGAGTAATCTGTTGAGGGTCGAGAGAAAGAGAATGTCAAATATGGCAATTAAGAACCCCCTCTAACTGCTTTCCTTTCTTACTGACTGGACAAGGGGCATCCAAGGTTCCAGCACCAGATTCCATAGTGGAGTATACAAGGGCTGTAAACCATTGGTTCTCTATAAAGTTCTTGAGAGAACTTAGCCAGCTCCTAAGGGACTCAAGTTTGAAAGATAAACATATGGAGCACAACCGGGCATTGTGATCCTCAACTAATAAAAAGGCAGGTTATGAGATTATCTATAAAGGATACTTTTTATAGAAAAAAGTAAAGTTCCCAATGAAGTACTTAACTACTCAATTTCTTGATACTAGCCAACCTCTAAACTACTGACAGTACAGCACAGTGCATCTTACCAGCATTTTCAAAGGCAATAAAGTTTTGAATTTTGGCAGACTTATGTCTACTTTTATACCAGCAAGCTCTTGTGCGTCATTGGACATTTGGAAAGCTTTAGATATTGGCTGGATATCAGACCCTTTGGCAGGATATGTCCTATATAGCTTAGGCTACAGCAAAAGAGGACTAGTGATGACCACTGAGGCAATGTGAAGCATAAAATCTTGCTTAAGAAATTAGTGCAGACTGGAATTATACAGCTTTACCTGTCCTTTTTGTAATAAAAAAAAATCTTCAAAAAGAACTTGGGCTCAAAAACTGAGGCCATGCAACTGTTAAGGATATGGAAAACAGCTTACTGAGTTACTACTACATCTTTAACAGTGGCATTAAACAACTCAGTGCTCTCAGACTGAGATGTTGATTAAATGCACACTGGATTAACAAGTAAAGTTCAGTTGTGTACACGTACCATAAATGTAGATGTTTGAGTGTATTCACTGTTGCAGTCATTACATTAGGGTTATCTGCTTGCAGGTAGCCCTCAATCGGCCTGATTAACAAAGTCTTGGGTCCTGCGTCAGTTGCTGTCCCTTCTTCCATGACGTCAGGTCGTCAGGGTTATAAAATATGCAGCCGATGCCATTACATCAGTTTTTCTTGCCCCAGATGTCAGGTGCCCCCCCCCCTAATGGGAAGCAATTAAATATAAAAGTACAATAATATACCTCCAACAAAAAAGCAAATGCACCAAAAAGCTTTTAAGCATATTAAAGGAAAGTAGAGGTATAACCAAAAGAAGTTAGGGGGCTGGTGGGAGGGCAAACAGGAATGCAACAGTGAATACACTCGAACATCTACATTTATGGAAAGTCTACACAACTGTACTATGTTCTTCGTGTTTCACTGTTGCAGTCAATACAGTTGGGTAGATTCCCAAATCTATGGTTGGGAGGAAGAATTTAAATAGCATTAGGACCAGCTCTAAGGCTCTGCAAGACTGCAGTGGTAAAGCCAGCTCTGGATTTAGAGAAAATTGGCAAATGGTAATGCTTGGTGAAAGTATGTACAGAACTCCAGTTAGCAGCTTCTAGGATGTCCCTGGTACGGATGCCTCTGAGAAAGGCTGTAGAGGTAGACTGAGTGAGATCTGATCCCCTGGGGAATAGGTTTTCCATGGTACTTATAGCAGAAATGAATGCAATGGCCTACCCATTTAGAAATGGTTTGCTTTGATATAGCCTTCCCCTCTGCCTCTGCAGTAAATGCCACCAGCAGTTCAAATTGCCTTTGAGGTTTAGTCCTGTCCAAGTACAATCTAAGTTGTCTGTGCACATCTAAGGAATGCAGTATCCTTTCCCCTTTGTTCTGTGGTTTGGGAAAGAAGGTCGGCAAATGAACTGACTGATTAAGAGCCACACTGGATACCACCTTGGGCATGAAGGATGGATTGGTTCTGAGGGACACCCTGTCCGCATGAAAGACTATGAATCGTTCCACTGCCATAAGGGCCTGTAATTTAGATACCCTTCTAACTGAAGTGATTGCTAAAAGGAAAGCTGTTTTCCAAGAAAGAAATTTCAAGTCCGCAGTAGCAGCTGGCTCGAAAGGAGGTATAGTGAGTTTCTCCAAAACAAAGTTAAGGTCCCAGGCTGGGGTTGGAGCTCTCCTGAGTGGTCTCAAATTTTTGGCCCCTCTGAGGAACTGCTTGAGCAGTGGATGAGAGAAGAGGAGAGGTTCTGCATTATAATGAGCTGAAATGGATGAGGCGTGGATTTTAATGAAGGAAAGATGGGCCATTGTGAAGCACCTCAGTTAAGTATTGTAAAATCTGAGGTAAATTGGGCGCTGCTGTGCTCATCCCTTGAGATCGGTTCCAGGCACAGAATCTTTTCCATTATTCAGCATAAGATTTTCTAGTACTAGGCCTCCTTGCCTCTAAAATGATATCCATCACAGGTTTACTGAAGGATGGCAAAGGAGAGATTAGGTAATTAGCCAGGCTGCAAGTTTCAGTGTTAGAAGCTCAGGGTGCAGAATCTAGCTCTCCTGCTGGGACAACAGGGAAGGAGTCTGAGACAGGTGCCATGGGGAAAACCGTGACACTGCGCAGGAGGGGGTACCAGTGTTGGCGTGGCCAGTCTGGAGCAATCAAAATCATCCTTGGTTTGTCCGGTTTGATTTTTAGTAGTACTTTGGAGAGCAGAGGCAGAGGGGGGAAGGCATAGACTGATAGATTTTTCCAGCTGAAGTACAGAGCATCCACTTTCCAGGCTTGTTTGTGGGGAGTCCTTGTGCAAAATTTGTCCAATTGGTAGTTCTGGGGAGAGGCAAACAGATCTATATCAGGGCTCCCCCATTTGCTTGTTAACATGTTGAAAATCCTTGGTTCCAGTTTCCACTCATGTGGGTCCATGAGGTTTCTGCTTAGTCAGTCTGCCAGTGTATTTAATATTCCTGGCAGGAATTGAGCTTGTAGGTGCACTTGGCAGCTCAAGGATGTGTTTCACAGTGCCATGGCTAGTCAGAGGGGGTAAGAATGTGTACCCCCCCTGCTTATTTATGTACCACATAAAAAAAGTTATGTACTCACCATAACATTCCATGTATGTAGTCCATCTCGCCGAACATTATTACGTGTGGGTTCGGAGCCCATCTTCGGTTCTGACTCGGCCGCTTTTAGAAAGCCTGTAAACTTCTGATTGGCTCGTGGCTAGAAGGCATCACATGGCACATGAGCACACTCCCCAGATCTTGTCTGCTGCTAGTCTATATAAAGAGAAAAAGTAGAAAGGAGAACAAAGGTTCGGAAGAATAAACCCTAATAAGAGTGTCCTTTATGATATAAACCACCATAGAAAACTGTTTCCAGATCCCCCAGGAAGGGAGCTGGTGGGTGGGTTTGTAATAATGTTCGACGAGATGGACTACATACATGGAACGTTATGGTGAGTGCATAACTTCTTTATGTTATGTAGTCTTATCTCGCCTCCATTATTACATGTGGGACAGCATCCCTAGCATCTTGTATGGGTGGCTCACTGGAAAATACTCCTGAGCACCGTGGAACCAAACGAGGCCCTAGCCCTGGAAGTTAGGTCCAATTTATAATGGGTAATGAAGGTATGAGGGGTAGCCCATGTTGCTGCTGCACATATATTATCAATAGGAGTCCAGGCTTGGAAGGCAGCAGAAGTAGAAAATGATCTGGCAGAATGCGCTTTGACTAAGGGGTAACTCTCTTCACTCAAAAGTATAATTGAAAGAGATGCAGTTAGAGATCCAGTTTGATAGTGTGACCTTAGAAACTGGCAAATCCATTCTTGTTTCAGCAAAGAAAATGAAAAGCTGGTCTGATTTTCTAAATCCTTTAGTTCTGTGGATGCAGAAACGCAATTGCCTATGCACATCCAATTGGTGAACTCTATACTCTGATTTATTGGTGTGATTGGGGAAGAATACTGGCAATTCAATAGTCTTATTTAAGTGAAAATGGGACCAGCCCTTGGAGATAAAGGAAGGATTCCTCCAGAGAGAGACCCTATGTTTGTGAAAAATTAAATATGGAGGTTTAACTGACAGGGCTTGCAGTTCGGAAATTCATCTGGTTGAAGTTATTGCCACCAGAAAGAGAGTCTTCCACGACAGAAATTTTAATTGTCAGCTATGTGCTGGTTCAAAAGGTGGCAAAGTAAGTTTAGAAAGGACTAGACTTAGATCTCAGGGAGGAATGGAATCTTGAATGGGAGGTCTTAACATCACAGAACCTTTGAGAAAGGTCTTGCAAAGTTTGAGGGACATAAGGTTAGAATCATTAAGTCCCACATGAAAATTAGATATTGCTGCTAGATGAACTCTGAGTGTAGCAGCTGCTGATCCCTGGTGAAAAAGTTCTGATAGGAACTCTAAGACAACAGGAATGGGAGCTGTAAATCGACTAACCTTTCTGTTATCTGCCCACATAGAAAATCTCTTCCATTTACTGTTATACAATTTTCTAGTCGAGGGCTTATGAGAAGAGGTAATGATATGGGTTACAGCTGGAAACAGATCGTGAAGCCTGACTAATGATGGAACTGGAGCAGCCATGCTGTCAGTTTGTGTGTGTGGAGACAGGGATGAAGAGAACCTGACGTGTGTCAAGAGGTCTGGTACTGGGTCCATGGATAATCTAACAGGTGAGGCCCGAGGAAAGGGAACAAAATCTGACGAGGCCAGTAAGGAGTGATGAGGATCATCTTGTTCCCCAACAACATTGCTTTCTGTACAACCTTGGGAATGAGTGGAAAAGGAGGAAATGCATAAAGAAGTCCAGGGAACCAATCGTGGATGAGTGCATCTCTCAGAGAATCTCCCGGAGGTGGAATGAGGGAAAAAAAAGGTGCTGCATTTGGCGTTGATGGGGCTAGCAAAGAGATCACAGCAGGGTTGTCCCCATTTGTGGAAGACCTGATGGGCTACTTTCTGGTTCAAAGAGGTAACAAAATTGCCCTGCTTAGCTTGTCTGCCATCACGGTGGATGTCCCCGGGATGTGCATTGCCATGACAAAGCATTGGGAAGAAATCGCCCAGTTCCAAACTCGCAGGGCCTCTCGACATAAGGGGTAAGATCTGGTTCCTCCTTGCTAGTTTAGATACCATACCACCAACATGTTGTCAGTCTGTCTGGATAGCTATAATCCCTAGAGGGAGAAAGTCGTGAAGTGCTTGCAGCGCTAGAAGCACCGCTCTCATCTCTAGGACACTGATATGCAGACAGGCCTCGTGATCTTGCCATGTGCCTTGGACAGTCCTGCCTAGATAATGCCCCCCTCCCCCCATCTGAGAGGCATCCGTGGTCACAGTGGCAACGGGTTGGTGTGGTAGAAAGTGAGTCCCTGTGGTAAGGTGACCTGGCTGAATCCACCAACGGAGTTACTTTGTGCAAGAATCTGTGATTAGTATCTGGTGATGCAGAGGCAACTGCTGAAAAGACCACTGGGATGACAGTAGCCATTGGAGTATTCTCATATGTAGTCTTGCTAATGGTACTAATGTTACAGTCTACGCCATTTTTCCAAGAAGTTATAACACCACCTTCGCTTTGACTCTTCAAAGGGGAAGTATCCTGTAAATTTGCTGAGAAAGATTTTGTATTCTGTCTGTTGGTAGTCTGGCTATCAGAGACCATGTTTAGGTTTGCTCCTATAAAGGTTATAGATTGAGTGGGTAAAGTTAAGGATTTTTCCCAGTTTACAGAGACTCCCAACTGGGAGCAGAACTTGATTGTGGAGTCTCTGGATTGAACTAGAAGATGCCTGGTGGTGGCGGTCAGGAGCCAATCGTCCAGGTATGGAAAAACTTGGATTCCCTGACGCCTCAGATGGGCTGTCACTACTGCCATGCATTTGGTGAACACCTGGGGAGCTGTGGTGAGACCAAAAGGCAGCACCTGAAACTGGTAATGACTGGCTCCCAGCCGGAAGCGTAGAAAACTCCTTGATGCTTTGTCCATCTTGATGTGGTAGTAGGCATCTTGGAGATCTATTGAGCACATCCAATTTTCTTTCCCTAACAGAGGGAGTATGAATTGTAAAGTGACCATTCGAAACTTGGACTTCTTTACATACTTGTTTAACCTGCTGAGGTCTAAAATGGGCCTCTAGTCTCCTGTTCTTTTTGGAACTAAAAAGAATCTGGAGTATATTCCGAATCCTGTCTGGTCTGCCGGGACTTTCTGGATGACTCTCTGTAATAGCAGCTTTTCAATCTCTATAGCTGCTTGATCCCTGTGATTGGGTGGTACAGCTAGGATCCTTTTGGGAGGACGTGGAGGAAGGGAAAAGGGTATAGAGTAACCTCTGGTGATAATGTCTTGTACCCACTTGTCTCGGGTGATGTTTAGCCAGGCTTCTGGGTACAAAGACAGGCGACCCCCAACCGGCTCCAGAGATGCACAGTCGGGTTCCACATCAGGAACGCTGATAGGGACAGACACAAAAGGAATCATGACCTCCCTGATTTTGTGGACCTCCCCTGCCTCTAGGGCGACGTCTACCATTTGCTCCTCCTCCCCTGCCTCTGAAGGAGGAATCACCCTGTGTATCCTGGAAAGATCTCCGTGATTTCTTGAACCACACTTTACCACTCTTCTGACCCTTTAGGGTAAGATCTAGAAAGGACGGTAAAATGGACTCCCATGGCAGAGAGACTCTTTCCTTCCTGTTCACACCTGGTGAGGGTATCTTTCACCTTGGGTCCAAAAAGAGAGGATCCGTCAACGGGAGCATTGGTGAATGTAGACTTGAAAGGTTCAGCAAAATTGCATAGATGCATCCAGGAGTGTCTCCTTAAGGAGACTCCTGAACCCGACGCCCTACTCTCACCATCAGCTGTGTATGTGATCAGCCTCATGGAGGAGTTAACAATGGATGTTATGGTAGCCTACTGTAGATGGGACTCCTTCAGTAGAGGTACCTTGAAGAGCATCTCCTAACTCCGTCAGATCATCTCTCAAGTCTCGTGAAGTGTGATAGATAATTCAGCGGAGTGTAAAAGCCGCTGAAGAGAAGATACGCTTCCCGTATCTATCCATCGTTCGGGATTCCTTATTGGGCGGATGGATAGAAGTAGTCTCTGCTATCTCCTTCTTAGTGGCCGCCACCACCACCATGGCATCTACAGGTAAGCCCTTGGATAAAAATTCTTTGTCTTTAGGGGCAGAAAGAAACTTGTTTGGCCTACTGGGGACTGGTTCCACGGCATCAGAAGTCTGCTATGCTTTCTGACTCAAGATCCCGTAACTCGTCAAATGGGGGCGGGGGGGACAACCATGAAGCTAAGGTTCGAGACCCAAAAGCCTTCAGGTACACTGACTCCTCAACAGATGGGGTAACAGTGGGCCAGCCACCTCTCTGCCTGTGGATCTCCAAGATGTCTGCAAAGGAGACATCTTCAGAGGATGACTTAGGGGACCCCACCGACTCATCGAGGTCAGTGTCAGGTGGGAGAGACTCAGGGGAGTCTACATGCTTCCTCTTACATGATCTCTTCAGAGGGGGCTCCTCAGCGAGGTTCATGGAGGAGGCCTCAAAAGATTGGGGGGCCACCCAAGTGGGGGTCCTGAGGCTGTGGGTCTCTGCCATCCGGGAGAAGAGAAGATGCTGAGACTGTAGTCTGCGCTTGAGGGAGTATAGCATCAGTACTTCTACGTGGGGCAGATGAGCTATCCAGCATGCTCATCTTCACGAAGATAGATTCCGCCGGCTCTGAAAGACGCCTCGGTTCCGAAGAAACCGGAGATGCCGTCGGCTCCAAAAGGATCGGCTCTGAGAATGATGTAGGGTCCAAGCTCACTCGGGCCGATGCACCAAGAGGGAGACTCGGCACCGAAGAAGTTTGGTTCCAAGTGTCCCCATCGGGGCCGACCGAGGAGCTTCGGACCCTAGACACTGCAGACTGTGCAGAGAGAGTGTCAGAGCAGAACTCTGCTCCGAGACAACCACATGAGGTGCTGGAACCGAAGACTCCACTGTAGTCGGTACCGGCAATATCGGCTCCGATGGCCCAATCTGGGTTGGAGGAGGAAGAAAAGCAGGATAGGTAGAAGGAGTCTGCTCCAAGACCAAGTGGGTCAGAGCAGATAAAAATTTTGGCAAGCCAACGACTTGAGGAGTCTGAGCACCACTCTCTCGTTGTCTTCTTCAGACAGACTCCTGGAAGACAGCGTGGGTGACCTTGTTCTCTGTAATATCGGCGAATTAAGGGTAGGGGAAACCTGTGGAATATCCGTGGATTGGCACCAAAACACTTACTACTGATACTGCAGGGTCTATGTCCAATATGATAAAAGATAATCCACAGACAGGAAGAACCGAACCAAAAAGCACAAAGTGCAGCTTTATTGAACAACAAACAGGTCAATAAATCAAGCGCTTTCGCCAGGCAAATACCTGGCTTTCTCAAGATAAAAAGTAGTGTGACTGAAAAGTTTAAATACTTAAGCATCTGATCACATGGTACTTAATTAGTTCAACAAACATCCACTTAAGAAGGCAGTTAATTAGTAACTGAACTCAGTGAGTGAAAAGTATGCATATGAAAATGCAGAATAAAAGTTCAAATAGTGAAAACACTAAAAAATCATTTAAAAATCATTTAAAAATGATGTACAAATGTGTGCATAAAAAAATCACAAATATGTAAGATAAAAGACATTTACTAATTGTAACAAGAAAATCATAGCCTAGCCCTTCTCAGCTTTAGTACACTGGATATATTAATGACCTCATTGAGACCAGGGGTTTTTGCAGCATTAAGTCTAAGCTGCCATAGAAGTTCTTTATATTCAAGGCGGGCTTCCCAGTCACCTCCTCTGGCATCCTGGGTCACCTGTTCAAGAACCATAAACTTAAGTTTCATGTTAGGGCAAGAAGAAAGATGTTTAAAAAAGCATTAGTGTCCTTTTTTGTAAGTTCATATTGATGTTCATAAATTCTTTTTCTAAGGGGTCTCTCAGTCTTCCCTATGTAGAAACTGAAACATTCTGTGCATAATCCTAAATACACCACCCCTTTTGCTCCACAGTCGTAATATCAGTCAGCGTCAAATCTAAATTTTCTAGATGGAAGATAAAAAGAACTATCATTCATGATAAAGGAACACTGCTTGCATGCCCCACATTTATAGGTACCAAGTTTAGGGGAACAATGCCTTGAATCTGATGGATGCTTTCTTTCAAATAACCCTTTTAGGTTAATATCCCTTCTAGTCACAAATTTGGGACGTTCCTAGATTATCCCTTTAAAGTAATTGTGTAGCGTCAAAAGTGGCCAGTGTTTGAGCACTGTGTGTTCCATCAGTTGGGAATCCTGTGAAAATGTGTGAATAAAACTATTATGCAAGATAAAGTATTCCAAATTCTCAAACTGCTCAACTTGCTGAAAGCCACTACCTAACAGAAAATACTTGGTTTGTCTATTATCCGTCACTTCTTGGGCCATGTTAACCAAGGAGGCAGGGTAACCTCTTTCTAAAAAAAAGTTTTTTTAAAACTCAACTTCAAGAAAATTTTCATCAGTGCTAGACATCTTAGATGCACGAATGAATTCCCACTTAACCAAGCCCTTCTTCTGGTGAAATGGGTGACCACTGTCAAAATGAAGGTATGAATTAGAAAAGGTGGCTTTCCTAAATACCTTGGATTTAAAGGTGTGATTACGGTAGTCCTTCTGTATTGATATATCCAGGTAGTTCAGTACGTCCTTACTAACATTATAAGTGAAAGATAGAAAGTGTGTGGTAGAATTAATATAACTCATGAACAAGAAAGTTGCTCAGGGTTCCTTTCCACAATAGGCAGATGTCATCAAGATATCGCTTATAATGGACTATGTATTGTACCCAATGTGTGGAAAATATAAAACTGTTCTCCCAGTAATGCAAAACTATGTTGGCGTATAATGAGTAATTGTTCTCGATAACAGTTTTCTTTTTTTCAATGGAGAACTGTTTAAACAGAAAAAGGGGGTTGCGATGGGCGCTGCATGTGCCTCATTATACGCCAACATAGTTTTGCATTACTGGGAGAACAATTTTATATTTTCCACACATTGGGTACAATACATAGTCCATTATGTTTATACCTTGATGACATCTGCCTATTGTGGAAAGGAACCCTGAGCAACTTTCTTGAGTTCATGAGTTATATTAATTCTACCACACACTTTCTATCTTTCACTTATAATGTTAGTAAGGACGTACTGAACTACCTGGATATATCAATACAGGACAACTGTAATCACACCTTTAAATCCAAGGTATTTAGGAAAGGCACCTTTTCTAATTCATACCTTCATTTTGACAGTGGTCACCCATTTCACCAGAAGAAGGGCTTGGTTAAGGGGCAATTCATTTGTGCATCTAAGATGTCTAGCACTGATGAATATTTTCTTGAAGAAGTTGAGTTTTTAAAAAAACTTTTTTTAGAAAGAGGTTACCCTGCCTCCTTGGTTAACAACATGGCCCAAGAAGTGACAGATAGACAAATCAAGTATTTTCCGCTGTTAGGTAGTGGCTTTCAGCAAGTTGAGCAGTTTGAGAATTTGGAATACTTTAACTTGCATAATAGTTTTATTCACACATTTTCACAGGATTCCCAACTGGTGGAACCATACAGTGCTTAAACACTGGCCACTTTTGATGCTACACGATGACTTTAAAGGGATAATCCAGGAACGTCCCAAATTTGTGACTAGAAGGGATATTAACCTAAAAGGGTTATTTGAAAGAGAGCATCTATCAGATTCAAGGCATTGTTCCCCTAAACTTGGTACCTATAAATGTGGGGCATGCAAGCAGTGTTCCTTTATCATGAATGATAGTTCTTTTTATCTTCCATCTAGAAAATTTAGATTTGACACTGACTGATATTATAACTGCGGAGCAAAAGGGGTGGTGTATTTAGGATTATGCACAGAATGTTGCAGTTTCTACATAGGGAAGACTGAGAGACCCCTTAGAAAAAGAATTTATGAACATCAATATGACATTACAAAAAAGAAGGACACTAATGCTTTTTTTAAACATCTTGCTTCTTGCCCTAACATGAAACTTAAGGTTATGGTTCTTGAACAGGTGACCCAGGATGCCAGAGGAGGTGACTGGGAAGCCCGCCTTGAATATAAAAAACTTTTATGGCAGCTTAGACTTAATGCTGCAAAATCCCCTGGTCTCAATGAGGCCATTAATATATCTAGTGTACTAAAGCTGAGAAGGGCTAGGCTATGATTTTCTTGTTACAATTAGTAAATGTGTCTTATCTTACATATTTGTGATTTTTTATGCACACATTTGTACATCGTTTTTAAATGATTTTTAAATGATTTTTTAGTGTTTTCACTATTTGAACTTTTATTCTGCATTTTCATATGCATACTTTTCACTCACTGAGTTCAGTTACTAATTAACTGCCTTCTTAAGTGGATGTTTGTTGAACTAATTAAGTACCATGTGATCAGATGCTTAAGTATTTAAACTTTTCAGTCACACTACTTTTTATCTTGAGAAAGCCAGGTATTTGCCTGGCGAAAGCGCTTGATTTATTGACCTGTTTGTTGATCAATAAAGCTGCACTTTGTGCTTTTTGGTTCGGTTCTTCCTGTCTGTGGATTATCTTTTATCTTATTTGCCTTGGTTTCTTGGAAGTTATTTCTATGTCCAATATCTCAATCGGCCCCAAAGACTGTGGAGCCGAAAAGAAAGATACCAACTCCGCTTTCTGTAACTTCTGTGGTGGTCCAGAGGTAGAAGTTGGAGCCGGAGAAGGCCGTTTTGAAGTTTTGCCCTTATCCTTCCTAGAAGACTGGGACTTAGGAGAGGAAAAAGAACTGGCCAGGTCTTCTTCGAAGGAAGGTTTCAACAGACCTTTTAAAATAAGTTTATTCTTCCATTCCTGGAGCACTCTAGGCACGTTTCTTGCAGATGTATGGCCCCTAAGCAATATACACAAACGCTATGTCCATCAGTGATGGACATTTTTTGTGAATACTTAATGCACTTCTTAAAGCCAGACGGTTTGTGTTCCTTAGATTCTTAGACATATTGACAGCAAAGGAAGGCCAACACACTCACACAAGAGAGGAACTAGATCCTCTAACTTAAACAGATCTACCCCTATCACACTCTAAGAAAAAAAAAAGGGGGGGGGCTAGGTCCTCTAACTTAAACGGACCTAGTGTGAATAACAAAATAGGGATGAAACTAGAACCTCTAACTTAAAAGGTCTAGCAAAAAACAAACGCACACACTCACAGGATACCACACATGAACAAGCAATAGGCCCAGAAAATACAATATACGATAACCAAGTCAAATCCGGTTGAAGTCACAAATCGGAAGTCACAAAAAAAAAATGACCGTCAGTAATAAGCTATGATAAAAAACTCTCTACAAGCAATAAATTCCTGAAAAGGAAGTAATAGTAATAAAAAAGATATCACTTAGCCATAGCCAACCAAGAAAGCTTCCGACTGAAGACGTGGCAAACGAGATCTGGGGAGTGTGCTCATGCACCATGAGATACCTCCTAGCCACGAGCCAATCAGAAGTTTTCAGGCTTTCTATAAGTGGCCGAGTCTGAGCAGAGGATCGGCTCCAAACCCACACGTAATAATGGAGGCAAGATAGGACTACATAACATCAGTGGTGTTGTCCATCTTTACCATTAGTTGTCCTGGAAGAATGTGGTCCTTGAAGGCTGTCGGAGCATTCTGTGCAGCTAACATTTCTTTTTGATTGATATGCAGGTGCATTTGACTTGGGTTCCATTTGCCATGATTGCACTTCCCTGCCAGGTGAGCTCCCCCATGCATAGTCTGATGTGTCTGTTAGGGTTTGGGTGGCAGGGGTTGGTGTGAAAGGTAGTCCCTTGTTTTGGTTGCAGGCCTCTGCCCACCAAAGGAACTCTAGGCATAAGCAAGGTATGATAGGAATCATTGCTTCTAGACCGTGGGAATGTTGACTCCACAGGCTTTTTAGAGAAGATACCACTGCAGTTTCCTCATATACAGTCTTGCATATGGAATTAGAAGAATGCAGGAGGCCATGAACCCCAAGGCTTGGAGTATTTGCCTTGCAGATAGCAGGGTTTTTGTGGCCACTTGTTTGAAGTAGGTTGTCAAATGAATTTGTTTCTCTGGCGTGAGGCAAGTCATCTGGAAAATTGTATTCAAGCTTGCTCCCAGGAATATAATTTGTTGACAGGGTACCAGGTGAGATTTCTGTTTGTTTATGGTGTACCCCAGACAGGTTAGAACCTTTGTACAAAGGCCAGATGATTCAAAAGTATGTCCTGGCTTTCTGCCTGAATTAGACAATCGTCCAGGTATGGGTATATCTGAATATTTCTTTGCCTGCAAAATGCAATAACTGGAGCTAGGCACTTTGTGAATACCCTGGGCGCAGTAGATAAGCCAAACGGCAGTGCAGAGAACTGAGTGTGTGTAGCCTGCTTTGAAGCGAAGGCATCTTCTGCAAGATTCCCTGATTGGGATGTGCAGGTATGCTTCTTTTAAATCTAGTGTTGCCAACCAGGTGTCTTTGCCTAGCATACAAAGCAACTGGCGAGTCAGCATCTTGAATTTTGGAATCTCCAAAAAGGTGTTTAGAGTAGACAGGTCCAGGATAGGACGCCATGAATCGTCTTTTCTGGCTACCAGGAAAAGTAGAGTAGAAATCTTGTCCCTTTTTCCTCTTCTGGTACCAAATGAATAGCCCCCATGCTTAAAAGAGAAAGTACTTGTTTTCAGGCCTCTACCCACTGATTTGGGGGTAGGTCCAGCCACCCGTTTGGTGTTGGCAACGTGTGGAAGTGAAATCTGTATCCCTGGGACACTACATTTAAAACCCATTTGTCCTGGGTAATGAGCTTCCAGTTCTTTGCATGAAGAGCAATCTTTCCCCCCAAAGGGGCAGTCAGTTGATAAGTGCTTGGAAATTTTAAAAGAAAGTCATTGAGACAGTTTACCATAGGGGGGAGTCTTATTACTCACAGATTTGGAAGTGGAGGCCCCCCACTGCTTAGTCCTGTGTGTCCCCTGGGACTGAAACTTGGGGTTTCTGCTGTGTCTGGGTTTGGTTTGAGAAGACCTGGAAGGGGCTGGAAAGGACCAATGTTTACAGGGCCAGTGACTACTAAATCTAGGAGGCTGAACTTGTAAGAAATATTTAACAGTTTGCATAGATTTAGCTTTATCTTCCATCTTTTTGTACGAACTTCCTCAGCCTTGTTGCCAAACAGGCGGCCCTGATTTAAGGCAGCATCCAACAATTTAGCTTTAACGTGATCAGTTAAAGATTGGTCCTTAAGCCAAGCATGCCTTCTGAGCACAGACCGAGTAACAGCAACCCTGCAAGAGGCCTCTAATGAATCAAAACCACATTGCAAACTATGTTTTCCAACCTGTTCAGCAGAATGCATTAAATCCTGTAATTCTTTATTTTCCACACATTCAGAAATCATCATTTTCTGTTTAAGCAATCCAATAACATGTTGCAGATACTTTATCATATGAAAATGGCAGTTTAAAGCCCTAATGGCCAAGGTTGCAGAAGTGTAAACCTTCTTAACCCATCTATCCAGTGCCCTGGAGTCTCTATCAGAAGGGGTAGGATTTTTAGCAGTAGAAGCCTTAATGCCCTTGGGAATAGTCTCTGGATCCGCAATAGGATTTTTAAAAAGGAACTTGTGTGACTCAGGGACCCTGTAGTATCTGTCAGGTTTTCTGGGAGCAGGAGGCAAGGAACCAGGGGCCAAACTAGATTCCGAAAAAGCATCAACAATGTCTAGCACAGGAGGAATATTTAAAGGCCTATGCTGAGGCAGGAGTAATAAATCCCGGAGCCTCTTTTGAATCAGAAAAATCCTGGCTTTCCCAGGGCACTGCACAGCAAGAAAGACTGATGTAATGGCATCGGCTGCATGTTTTATACCCCTGACGACCTGACGTCATGGAAGAAGGGACTGCAAATGACGCAGGACCCAAGACTTTGTTAATCAGGCCGACTGAGGGCTACCTGCAAGCAGATAACCCAAATGTAATGACTGCAACAGTAAAACACGAAGAACATCAGAAAACAAGAGAAAATGAAGCTGATTCTGAAGAAGGGGCTGCCTTAATATCCCAGTACTGTATCCTATGGTACTTTACTGCAATTCACCACTTCTCATGATGGGACTCAATTTGATGATATATTGTTGCCTCCTATTCCAGTGTCTAAGCATGATCCACTGTTATTTTCAGAATTCAGTTCTAGGATTTAAGCATTGGTTGGCTTGCACACACTAACAAGGACACTGTTCCAATCCATAAGGAAGAGTAATATGTGGCATGTACATAAAGAGTGTGTTTGTAAACTGCACATATGAACATGATCTCAGTACACTAAAGAAATGAAGTTTTTCACAGACAGGGTAACAGATACGTTGATACTAGGGAATCTGGGAAAATTAACAAAACTTCTAAAACACAGAAGTAATACAGGCCAAAGCTAGTGCTCAACTAACCTGGGATCAAATTTCTAACTTCTTTCACCCAGAAAGTAGGACGGTAACCAGTGAAGGAGTATTCCTCAGCCAGCTAGAATAAGACATGTATGCAACCACTTCCACCTCTAAAAAGTCTGTGGCATTCCTGCAAACCATCACCACTAAATTTTGTAGATTCACACTGGTCAGAACAACAGAACACCACTATCAAGCAAAGCGGCTCCTAATCGCACAGAATTGAACTACTGTTAAATTCACTGACCTACAAACTACTTGATTTGGGAACCTTCTCATTCTTCACAGATTGTTTCATCATCAGGACAACCTACAACCTCCAGCCACTTTGCTCATCTCTTCTTTCCTAGATAAAGAGTGCACAGCACAGGTGACATCTTCAGAGTGTTCACTCCCAAAATGCAGAAAGACCTTTCAACATGACTATCTTATTCCTTAAAATTCAAAGCCAACATTAAAACTGATTTTAGCACATGTAGAGCAACTCATTTAACTGGATCGGTATAACATGACATACATTATAACCCCACTCCGCTCCACCAAGCTCTCTTGCTAAACAATTTTGCACATTTTACTTATGAGAACTTGCATGCACACTGTGCACAGAATGGGTTTTCAGTTCAGACCTTTAATATTTATGCATTGTACTCACCCTGAAAGAGTTAGCGTCTCTGCCCCACACTTTATAGACTGAACGAGTCACTGGTGAAAACTGCAGGCCATCTTGGGTCTCATTCCAGTTTACATGCAGATCAGAACTCACGGATACGATAGTGGCAGTTGAGGTATCATCACCAAACTGAATTAAAAAATATTAATGAGAAAAAACATTTAATACCACCTTACAAACAAAAAAGCAAATATAGGATTTCAAAAGTACCACAAAATCTATACAACTGAAAAAAAATGAAACAGTAGTAGGCAAAAAGTACAGTTGTGTAGGCTACTTAGCATAACAGATGGTCAAACAGATCTCTACTGCAGTATTCTTTACAGACAGCATCAGCCAGGATAATTGTACACCTGGCCAGTCCACAAAGCTCACGGTCATTTCTCACACACAGTACATCAGCACTTAGCATGAGCTGAAATGCCAGTGTAACAGGGTCATAAGGACTTATCAAAATTCAAAGCTTTCTTCAACCAAAAATGGGAAGCGGAAACCTACAGCTCAAAGTCAAACCCTGTCATAGGGAAATCGGGTAAAAAGATACAGAAAGGATATCTTAACCTGGGCCAGGGAACAGATAATTCAGCAGGGTGGAGGGAAAGCAATTGTACTGCAACAGTAATCTACTGGAACATTTACTGTTGGGGTAACGTTAGTTACTCAACTATATTAAATTCTTTATAAGATTACTGTTCAGTGTTCCTTACAGATGGAACAATTTTCAAAGCTCAAAAAGGATGAATGGAGAACAAGAATCCAGATTGACTTTTAAAAACACCCCTAGCAAAATCAGTCCTAGCTCTAGAAAAAGCATCAAGTTTATAATGTTTGGTAAAAGTGCGAGGAGAAGACAGGTAGCTGCTTCACCAAATAGATATAGAATCCACACACTTCCAAAAAGCACCAGAGATTGTGTATGAGCCTTTACATTCTTAGCAGATGTTTTGCCATGGCTGGAATAGCAGAACTGAATGGAAACAAAGGCAAGAAATATTTTGTTTAGACACTCATTTCATTTTAAGATACATGAAATTGATTAATTTTATCCAGATTTCTCAACCGCCTATAACCATCCAGGAAATGAAGACTCCTTTTACCCTAATTCACAGAATAAATGGGAAAGGCAGGGAAGCTGGACAATTTGAACAAGAGAAAATTCAGACAGTACTTTAGACATAAAGAAAGGGATATAGTTCTAAGGGTCAGCCCGTCCAACCTTGTGAAAAAAAATAAGAAAGGTTGAGTAACATTAGGGCTGTTAATTTAGATGCCAGTCTAGAAGTAGTTAAGCTACCAGTAATACAGCCTTCCCATTTGAAAAAAAAATACAACAGAGCTTGGCTGCAGCTTCACATGGAGCTTGAGGCAACTCTTTTTTTTAAGTTATGGACTCACTATAACATTCCATCTGAGTTGTTGCTTTCATTTATCTTCAATCTGTGGGAATTTGGACCTGGTAAGGATCTGACTGGGACACCTTTTCCAGCATTTGGATGCAAGCTCCTCCTCTACCCAAAATACCAGTCTCCCTCCTCCCCTCAGATGGAGTTTGCTGCAGACAGTAGCACCCGTTAGCTCAATAAAGAAAAAGGTTCACCAGAGTAGGGGCTATGCCTCTTCCATCTGCTCCACTACACAACCCACATAAGGCAGGGAGGGATGGTTGAAGACAAATGAAAAGCAACAACTCAGACCGAATGTTATGGTGAGTACATAGCTTTATCTGAAGTTGTTTTCATTTGATCTTCAACCTGTGGGACAAAGTCCCCAGCTATCAAACAGCCATGGGAGGTCCTCATGAAAGGATGTTCGGCAGCACGACTGAACCAAAAAATGCCCTGCCTCTGGAAAGGAGATTCAAATTGTTATGAGAGATAAACGTATGTGATGATGCCCAAGTAGCTGCAGAGCATATGTCATCTAAGGAAACCCTAGACCAAAAGGCCACAGAAGTAGCTACAGACCTGGTGTAACGTGCCTTGACATGATCTGGTGGGGATAATCCTTTGGCTTGATAGGCCAACACAATGCACCGAGAGATCCAACAAGCAATTGCTACTTTTTCTACAGGCTTTCCTAAGAAAGGTTTATAAAAGGAAACAAAAAGCTGATCAGACTTGCGAAGGGATTTTGTTCTATAGAAGCGCAGTTCCCGGTCAACATCAAGCAAATGCAATTTATACTCTACCTTTATTCTGGAAGTTCAGAAAGAAAACAAGGAGACTGATGACCTGGTTAATGTCAGATTCTGATGCCACCTTTGGAAGAAATGATGGATTAATTCTTAAGGAAACCCTGTCTTTATGAAACACCATACAAGGGAGTTGACAGACAAGGCCTGGATCTCTGATACTCTCTTGGCCGTGGAAACAGTGACCAGAAAAGCAGTCTTCCAAGACCGGAACTGCAAGTTGACTGTAGCTGCTGGTTCAAAAAGGGAAGAAAACAACGCTTGTAGTACAAAGGTAAGGTCCCAAGAGGGTGCTGGATCCTTGACTGGCGGCCTAAGTAAAATGGTACCTTTCAAGAAAGGCTTACAAAGCTTGGAAGAAGCCAAAGAATCTGAATTCTTTCCCATGTGAAAGCTGGAGACAGTTGTCAATTGTACTTTTACTGTATTAAAAAAAAAAAAAAACTAGCATCATGAGTAAACATATCCACCAAGGACTCTAAAAGAGTGGGGACTGGAGCAGTAAAGGGGTCCAGATCATGCTGAGAAGCTCATATGGAAAAACGTTTCCACTTACTGGCGTAAACATTCCTGGTGCAAGACTTGTGAGCCGCTACCAAAATCTTCTTCATCTGAGAATGCAGTCCAGGAGTCCTATCACTGGAACTGGAGCTGCCAAGCCATGAGATTCAGACTGACCAAATCTGGGTGTGGGATCCCTAAGGGATGAGTGATCAGATCCAGAAAAGGATCTAGTGTCCGGGGGGGGGGGCACAGACCACAGAGAGGGGAACTAAACTTGGCGAGGCCAGAAGGGGGCAATGAGGATCACTAAGCTCCCATGAGTGACACCTGATGGCTACGCCTGTTCCGGCTGCCCTAGAGGCACCTTCAGTCACGTGTGACAGCAGCCTCATGGAAGTACTGGAAATAGTGGTAAGGGTGGCCATATAGGAGAACACCTTCTCCACTGATGTGGACCCTGGGGCAAACTCAGTGACCTCCTTGACCAGGTCCTGCTGCAGTCTTGATGACATGTGCCATCTAATTCAGCACCCTCAAAGCAAATGTGGCTAAGGTGTAGGTCTTCTTCCCAAAACGATCCATGGTCCACGACTCTCGGTCCGGCAGATGGACTTAAGTACTCCAAGCGAGTTCTTTCTTGGTGGCTGATGGAACCACCATGGCATCTACAGAGGATCCCTTCAACCAGTGTTGCGTATTGGATGGGATGCTGTAAACTTTGCCCAGGTGCTTGGGAATAGACTACACCATGTCAGTTTCCTTCCATGCCCTGGATGAAATGAGGTCCACGAGAGGATCTGCAGGAGGTGACACCCAGGAGGTAGAGGGTTCCTGTGCCAAACGCCTCCAGGAACACAGACTCATCCAGGTTGGGTTTCTGGGTTGACCACCCCCCACATTGGCGCAGGATATCCATGATGAAAGACATCCTCTGGGGGTGATCGGGGAGAACCCTCTTCATCCTCCAAGCTGGTGTCTTCTGTGACGGACTCCAGTGAGGGGTCCAAGTGCCTCCTTTTCCACGTACGTTTCCGAGGGAGCTCTTCAGGGGGTGTTTTTGGGGAGGACTCAAATCTCAGGAAGCTCCCGGGGAGGGAACCCTGGAGCGGAGTGGCTACAGGCTGTCCCTGAGGGGGGCAGGATGGCAGATTCCAGCTCAGAAAGAGGGAACCAGGATGGACTCCGAGGAAGACGGCATCACAGGTCTCAACAGAGCCAAGAGAACCCTCTCCACCACATCGAAAGCAGAGGGTGAACGAACCACAGCAGCAGAGTTGAGTAAAACTGGATCCACTGCTCTCTGCACCATAGGGGAAGCCAGAAAAAAAAAATGAAAAATGATCTGTGCTTGAATAATGTTCAAGAGATGTTTAAAGGAAGGCAAGAACAGAGCAATTTTATGTAATAATGCACTGATGACTGCTATAAAGAAAGAAAACATATGTGATGTATAAATATGTATATGTAAAATGCAAAAATACGGTTTTCTATTACTGTAAGTATACCTGTGCCTTAAGTGATAATTTAATAAAGGTGTTTTGAAACTTATATGTGCTTTTTGTGAATAGAAATGTGTAAATAAGCACCTTTTAGGTCTAAAGAGCGAGTAAGAAGGATTGAGAGGGAAAGGAAAGCAGTAAAGTGTCAGTTTAACTTTCGGAATGTGCAAAAAACTGTTTATACTGGACAGGTCTAGAATGAGCCTCCAATTCCCTCTTTTCTAGGGACAAAAAAAAAAAAAAAAAAAAAAAAAAACTTAAGTAAAATCCTTGTCCACCAATATCTTTCAGGGGAATGGCTATGACCCTTTGACACAACTGGAAGCATAATATGAAGGTGATCTTTTGGTGACGGAAGAATATCTGATAGAATGGGAAGGCCAGGCCACTGGAGTCTGTAGTCCTATGAAATTTAGAACCCAAGTGTTAGTTGGTTGCTGATTGCCATGCTGCAACAACAAAAAAGATTTGCTGCAATTTTGAGAGGAGAGTTGGAGTGGGGATGGGAGGGGAGGGAGTAGGTAAGTGACCTAGATGGATCAAAAGTTTTTTCTTTGAGGGGTAAATTACTGGAAACATTTTAGTCTCCTTGCTATCTTTTTTTGTTTTAATTGTTTTTCCCAGACTTATGCAGCCCGGATTAAGAAGTCCATGTCGGGGGGGGGGGGGTTATTTAACAACTCTTCTTTCACATCCTCAGAAAAGGAACATAATCTTATTCAAGCACACATTCTTATAATAGTACAAACTGCTCTTGGTCTAGGGACAGCATCCAAAGCATCAAAGCCACATTTCATAATGTGTTTAGCTATACGAGGCGCAAAATTAAAATATAATGCTATGGATGTCATACTTGCATCAGAGTTAAGATTACCCAGGGTTAGCACCATACTACTCAAACCAGATAAAAGGAACTCAGAACATGTGGATCTGGCAAATGAATGTCACTAAACACTAAGGTGACAGAATATACCTTTTTGCCATGCCTATTTAAAGCTTTGCTATCTTTTTCGCTGGGAAATGGGACAGAAGAGGGTAAGGTTCTAGTACATTTGCCAACATCCAAAAAAATGGTGTTGGGAGAGTAGCCTAATGGTTAAGGTGTTTGCCTTACAAACTTAAGGTACAGGGTTTGACTCTCACAGGGGATAATTGGCTAGGCTTAAAATGGCTCACAAGGGCAGTTAGCCTATTACTAATCTATGAACCTATGATAGAGTCGGCAGAGGGATTTTTATAAAGGTACTTGTGCAAATCAGGAACCCTGTAAAACCTGCCAGGCTTTTAAGGGACATGAGGAGTCTGGGGACATAAAAGCAGCAAAAAAAGGCACATCTTGTACAGCTACCAGAACTGGACATGTAGCAACAGGCTTGGTGAATATTCATATTCAGCACATCATAGTACCTTTTCTGAGTGTCACAAACTTCTTTACGCTTTGAAACTATGTAAAAAAAAATCATCTTTCACTTTAGCTTTGCATCATCAAAATACATTTCTTCATTAGGGAAGTCAAAGGAACAGTGTACTCTGTCTCAGATTCACATCCAGTGGAAGAAGGAATTTGAGAGAAATAATAAAGCTCTTCCTGGTCAGAATATTAGAATGTCTCTTATTAAAGAGAAATAATTTCAACATGATAGAAGTGGATGAAGGCTATGCAGGCAGAGAAACAAACTGAATAGCTTTAAAAAGCCCTTGTGCAGAGTTAAATAAATCTTTATTGCTCTTCTAATTGGAAGCAGTGGGGGATTTTTTTTCTGTGTGCGTTCCCAAGGAGTACCCAAATACATAGTCTTCAGGGATTAAGTCGCATGCTTGATCTCCATGAGCCAAGACTTCGATGTCAGTATTCGGTGAATACTTTCCTTACCTACAGATAAAATTCTTGTTTCTGCTCTAGCAGATGCCTCACACAGATATATAGTCTTATCAGGTGTTTAAGTATCCTGAGCCATAGCAGCCTCTAAAGGATTTGCACTAGTGGGCCCAAAAGAAACAGACAAGACAGCTCAGGGACTACAAATGTGCCATGGTGAAGTCAGTCTCAGACCACATGAGAGAGGAGGTTGTACAGTTTTCATCATCACTGTTGACAATTTTCAACAGAGTGGGAAGGTAGGTCCACACTAGAAGAGGACAGCACTGTAGCAGATCACCTCAAGACCTGAAAAAAAGAAGTTATGCAGTTACCATAATGTTCCATTTGAGTTGTTCATCTCGCCTTCATTATTTACTGATGGGTTTCAGAGTCAATCCCTTGGCTCAGAGTTGGCCAATTGCAAAGCTCGAGGTCTTCAAATAGCTCGAGGCAAAGTCCCTATCCCATGATGCACCTAGAGGTACCTCAGATCTTGTTTGCTGCTTATAACACCATACGTCATTCTTTCACTCCCAAGAAAGGTTATAGAAGGATTAAGCAACCAGTATGGATCCAGCATCCTGGTCATCTAACAGCCCAGGAGGGGGTTGGAGGGAGGGATGCAAGAATGAAGGCGAGATGAACAACTCACATGGAATGTTATGGTAAGTACATAACTTCTTTATGTGAAGTTGTTCTATTTCACCGTTCATTCTTTACGGATGGAAGCTTCCCAAGCACCATCAATCTCAGGTGGCTCACAAGAGTATATTTCTCAGGACCGTGGATCCAAAGGAGGCCCTGATTCTGGAGGCCTTGTCAACTTTGTAATGAGTGATAAAGGTATGAGGTTTTGACAAGCGACAGCTGTGCAAATGTTATCAATAGGAAAGCAGATGATGTAGAAACTGCTCTGATTGAGTGAGCCTTAATTTTATGCTGCAAAGGCATATTGGCAGCTGAAGCAAAGGTGATACAATCAGATAACCATTTAGACAGAGTTGTTTTAGCCATTGGTCTACCCTTCCTAGAGTCTGAAAAAGAAACAAAAAGCTGGTCTGATTTTCTAAAATCTTTTGTTCTATCCAGATAAAATCTGAGATGTCTGTGAACATCAAGTTTGTGCAACATGTACTCTAAACTGTTTGAATGGTTGGGGAAGAAGACTGGCAAATAAATAATTTGGTTGAGATCGGTTTCAGTGCAAACTTTGGGCAAGAATGAGGGATTTGTTCTAAGTGAGACTCTGTCAGCATGGAATATCAAATAAGGAGGCTTGATGGATAAAGCCTGAAGCTCAGACACACTGCGGGCAGAAGTGACAGCTACTAAAATAAGAAGTTATGTACTCACCATAACGTCCCATCTGAGTAGATAAACTTCATTTGTCAGCAACCTATGGGTTATCGGATCCATATCGGATCCAAGCCGGCAGTTTCCAGCATCTAAGATCCGAGCTCCAAGCTGCTCCCCCTTACCCATAACTCCCTGCCATCCCTTCCTGACCTCAGATCGAGTTTGCCTAAAACAAGGCTTGCAATCGCAACCTGCTTAGGGTAAACCGGGTACAACCTACCGAGAAGCAGGAACACCAAAATCATCCGAAGAGGACAGGGGGATGGAGGGAGGGACGGTTGCTGACAAATGAAGTTTACCTACTCAGATGGAATGTTATGGTGAGTACATAACTTCTTAATCTGAAGTAGTTAACTTCATTTGTGCATCAGCCTATGGGACAGAGTCCCCAGCTACTTGAATCTTGGGAGGCCCTCAAGGAAGGATGTTCCAGAGCACTGCAGAGCCAAAGGATGCTCTCCCTCTGGAAGCCAGATCTAACTTGTAGTGGTTTATAAAAGTGTGAGATGAGGCCCACGTGGCAGCCGAGCAAATGTCATCCAACGAAACTCTAGCTCGAAAAGCAGCAGAGGTAGAAACAGACAGAGCTGAATGGGCATGGACTCCCTGAGGAGCAGGCCTGCCAGAACTCTCATAAGCCAAGAGAATACACTGAGAAATCAACCTGGATAGTGTGACTTTAGAAACCGCTTTCCCCAAACTGGATTTAGCAAAGGACACAAATAACTGATCTGAACGTCTATGACCAGCTGTCCTGTGCAGATAAAATCTCAACTGTCTGTGTACATCCAAAAGAGTGAAATATGAATTTGCCCTTATTTTGGTAATTAGGGAAGAAGACTGGCAAATTAATAGACTGATTAATATTAGTTTCGGAAGCAATTTTGGGGAGAAAAGAGGGATTGGTCCTGAGGAATACCCTATCCTTGTGGAAAATCAAGTACTGAGGCTTGGCACAAAGGGCTTGAAGCTCCGAAACCCTTTTTGCCGACGTGATAGCGACAAGAAAGGCCATTTTCTAGGACAAGAACTTGAGATCTACCGAGGCAGCAGGCTCAAAGGGAGGAGCTGTTAAGGCCTGGAGCACCAGCGATAAGTCCCAAAGGAGGGATCACCTCTTTCACCGGAGGCCTTAGTAGGAAGGTGCCCTTTAAGAAGGTCTTACATAATCTAGATGAAGTCAGAGGGCTAAGATCACATCCAACGTGGTAATGAGCGATAGCCGCCAACTGTACTTTGACTGTGGAAGAGCTAGCCCCTTTATCAAACAGTCCCAACAGAAAATCCAGCACAGCTGGTAACAGAGCTGTGAAAGGATCTAGGTTCTGATGTGCAGCCCAAATGGAAAAACGTTTCCATTTGCTACGATAAACCTTCCTAGTAGACGGCTTGTGGGCCGCCACTAGAATCGCTTTGACCTGGGAAGAGATACCGGGAGTCCGAACTAACACTGGAACTGGATCAACCAAGCTGTGAGGAGGGGGGGAGGCAGAAGCACTCCCATCTGCAGCTGGGCCTGGAGGAACCTTCTCATCATCCAGTCCAAGTCTGCATCAGTCAGGCTTCTTGTCGACCTGGAAGAGGCCACCCAGGCGAGATGGGAGTGCCGCCTCGATGACCTCGAGGGAGATCGGGTCTCCTCCTCCGGCGAAAAGCAAGGAGAACAGGGCAGAGAAGGAGAAGGAGAAGGCCCGGCCGTCCCGGGGGGAGAGACCCGCTTGGCCGGTGGGGCTGACGCAGAGGCCTCGGCCCACCGTTTGTTTCTCGCGGCGCTTCTCCCTCCTAGCTTCCCTATCCTCCTGGCCCGAAGAGGGAGGTTGAGTCCCGGCCAGAGGAAGGGAAGGGTCCGTGGATGCTGCCAGAGCCACGGCAGGAGCCACGGAGGGGCCGGAGGATGGAGCCGAGTCTGGGGGCAGGAGTCCTGCCAGGATCAGCTTTGACCTCCGGTCCCTAGTAGCCCTGGGGTTGAACGCTGCACAAATAGTACAGCCAGAAGATAGGTGTTCAACCCCAAGGCATAAAATGCACTGAGTGTGGCCATCAGCCAGGGAAAGATTATGGCCACACTCAGTACATTTAGAAAAGTATGTCTTGGAGGCCTCAGACATTTAACTAAAAACACAAACACTAGGCCCCAAGACCACACACACAAACACACCCTAACACACTAAGAATCAAGGGGGAGGGAACGCAAAACCCGAGAGAATACTCTAAAAACTAAAACTAAACTAGCTCCAACACTCAAATCACCAAAAACTTTAAGTTAAGGAAAAAAAAAGGATTTTTCTCACAAGTCGTCTCAGGAAAACTCAGACGCTCAAGATCAAGCTGCTGTTCAAACCATGGCAAACTAGATCTGAGGTCAGCAAGGGATGGCAGGGAGTTATGGGTAAGGGGGAGGAGCTTGGAGCTCGGATCTTAGCTGCTGGAAACTGCCGGCTCGGATCCGATATGGATCCAATAACCCATAGGTTGATGCACAAATGAAGTTAACTACTTCAGATTGATGGTTTTCCATGATAAAAATTTGAGGTCACACGAAGAAGCTGGTTCAAATGGTGGAAGAATTATGCGGGAAAGCATAAAATTTAGATTCCATGGAGAAAAGGGAGATTTCACAGGTGGTCTAATATGAAAGGTCCCTTTAAGAAAGGCTTTGGATAACTTGTGAGACATTCAATCCTTCAAATCCAAGATTAAAATTAGAAATAGCAGCCAGCTGAACAAGAACTGTTGCTGCTGCAGTTCTTTTGTTAAAAATCATAGTCAAGAACTCTAAAATGGAGGCCATAGGGGCATGGTAAGGATCAATATTGTTTTTAGATGCCCATATAGAATTTTTTTTCCATTTGCTAAGATGTAGCTTCCTAGTAGAAGATTTATGAGAGGATAAGAGGATTTGTTTCGTCTCACTGGAGAGGTTACGGAACCTGGCTATGATGGGAATTGGAGCAGCCATGCTGTCAGCTTCAGGGACTGCAGAGCGGGATGAAGTTTCCCTGTGTGCGTCAGAAGGTCCTGAACTGGGTCCAAAATCCAAGGGTCCCCCAAAAGATGAAGTTGAAGGAAGGAGAACCAAATTTGACGAGGCCGAGGGGCTATTAAAATTATGGTCCTTCCCAGGGTTTTTGCTTTCTGTAGAACCTTGGGTATCAATGGGATTGGTGGAAATGCATAGAGGAGACCCGGAGGCCAATCGTGTATGAGTGCGTCCCTTGAGGCCTCTCCTGAAGGGTGAATCAGGGTAAAGTAGCTTCTACATTTTGTGTTCATGTGACTGGCAAAAAGGTCACAGCAAGGCTGGACCCACCTGCGGAATATCCTGTCCACCATTTCTTTCTTGAAGGACCACTCATGGGACAACAAGATTGCCCTGCTCAGCTTGTCTGCTATCACGTTGGATTTCCCCGGGATATGCGTTGCAACAGAAAGCACTGGGTGGAAACAGCCCACTGCCATACTCACAGCCTCGAGACAAAGGGGGTAAGACCTGGTTCCTCCTTGTTTGTTCAAATACCAGACCACCAACATGTTGTCTGTCTGAATCGCAATCGTACCCAGAGGAAGAGAATCCTGAAAATACTGCAACATCAAAAGTACTGCTCTCATCTCTAGGACATTGATATGCAGATGGGTCTCTTGATCAGTCCATGTGCCTTGGGCTCTCTTTCCCCTGAAAATGCCCCCCCCCCAAATCAGGGAAGCGTCCGTGGTCACTGTGGCCGCTGGAGGGGGTAGCACAAATGAGCGTCCTATCGTGACATGAACTGAGGTCAACCACCACTGAAGATCCTTTTTGCAGGAATTTGTGATTATGGTGTGAGACATGGGAAGATCTTGGTAAGACCATTGACTGAACAGCCGCCGCTGTAGTATCCACATGTGCATACAAGCTAGTGGTATGACTAGAATTGCTGCTGCCATCATGCCTAACAATTTCAGAACTTCGATGCTGGTGCACTGTCTTTGGATATCAGAACACTGACATGCTAACAAATAAGAAAGACTCTTTCTATTGGAAGTCTTAGTGTGGTGGTGGTGGTGTCCAGTTCTGCCCCGATAAAAATGATATGCTGCGATGGCAACAAGGCAGATTTTTCTGAGTTGATTGTAATGCCCAGTTGATTGCAGAGTGGACTCCCTGGCCTGAATGAGTTGATGCCTGGTGGTGGCGGTAAGGAGCCAATCGTCTAGGTACAGAAACACCTGGAATCTTAGAAGCCTCAGGTGAGCCATGACCACTGCCATACATTTGGTGAACACAATGGGGGCTGTAGTGAGACCAAAGGGCAGGGCTCGAAACTGGTAATGATTGGCTCCCAGCCAGAAGCGCAGATGATCTCTGGATGGGCTGGCCATTTTTATGTGGTAGTATGCATCCTTGAGATCTATCGAGCACATCCAATTGTCTTTCCCTAAGAAGGCAAGTATAGACTGAAGCGTGACCATCTGGAACTTCTCTCTTTACATATTTGTTCAGTCTGCTGAGATCCAATATGGGTCCCCAAGTCCCCCTTCTTTTTAGGAACTAAAAAGAATCTTGAGTAAGTTCCGGATCCTGTCTGGTCTGCTGGGACTAGTTGAATGACTCTTTCTTAGCAACATATGGACCTCTATTGTTGCTTGTTCCCTGTAACTGGGTGGAACGTCTGGGATTTTTCTTGTGGGTGGAAAGGGTGTGACGAATGCAATGAAGTATACTGTGGAAATGATACTTTGTACCCAGCCCTCTTATTTTGAGCAAGGCGTCTGGGTACAAAGATAAGCGACCCCTAACTGCCTCCAGAGCAGGACAGTCTGGCCTCTTTTCAGGAGTGCTGGTAGGGCTTCCCAGAGAAGGACAGTCGGGCCTCTTTTCAGGAGTGCTGGTAGGGCTTCCCAGAGAAGTGATCTCTGTCGCCCTGGTGTTGCAAACCCCCTCTGCCGCTAAGGCAGCGTCTTCCATTATTGCCTCATCCTCTGCCTCTGGAGGGGGGGGGGTTCACCACGTGTGTCCTGAAAAGCTCCTTGGGCTTTTTGGAACCACATTTTTCCTCCCCTTTGACCCTTAGGTTAGGTCTGTGGTAGGGGTGGAAAAAACGGACCACGATTGCAGTCTTTCCATCCTGCTCACACCTGGTTTAAGGTTTCCTTCACTTTAGACCCGAAAAGAGACGAGCCAAAGGGAGTATTCACGAAGGATGACTTGAAGAGCTCAGCGAAGGAACACAAGTACATGGAGGAGCGTCTCCTAAGAGCAACTCCTGTACCTGCTGCCCTACTCATTCCATCAGCTGCATAAGAGATGAGGCACATGGATGAGTTAACTATAGAATTGTGGGTAGCAAGCTGGGTGGCAACTTTGTAGCTCCAGCAGCTACTGTACCCTGAAGAGCATCTCCTAGCTCTTTAAGGAGATCTCTTTGTAACCTAGTAAAATGGGTTAAATAGTTGAGCGAACGAAGAGCAAAGGTCGCTGAACTAAACATGCGCTTCCCAAATCCTGGAGTCGCTGTTAGGAGGATGGATAGACAAGGAAGTTTCAGACATTTCCCTGGAACACCTTTTGTTAAAAAGGATTTGTCAAGGGGGGCAGAAATTAACTTATTAGGCCTCCTAGGGACAGGCTCCATAGTATCCGAAGACTCCCACGCCCTTCATGAGACCAGCTGCATCAGCTCACCGAAGGGCAGAGACCAAGAGGTGGAGGGCTGAGACCTGAAAGCCTTCAGGAGAACGGACATCCTCAAGTAGGGCTTTTGAACTGCCAATCACACTTCTGCCCAAGGATTTCAAGTATCTCAGAGAATGAGACATCTTCAGAGGGGGACTGTGGGGACCCTTCTGACTCATCTAAGTCCGTATCCGATGTTAGAGACTCCGCGGGGGGGGGGTCTAGATGTTTCCTCTTACACAATCTCTTCCTGGCAACCTCATCAGTGGGAGCTTCTGGTGAGGTCTTGGAAGAGCAAGGGCCACCCAATGGGTCTTCCTGAGGCTCTGGGTCTCTACGCTTGGTCAGGATGTGTGAGGCAGAAGCAGACAGGCGCTTTAGAGGTGGAAGCTGGACTTAATGTCAAGGATGTCTTAGGAGACATGACTCTCCTCACGGCATCCAAAGCATCGCTGCTTCGATGCGAGGGAACCAATAAATCCGAAGAAACCGTCAATACCCCAGGCACCGGGACAGTGGGCTCCGAACCAGAGGTAGGAGCAGAGCTCATCCGAGCCAAAACCCCTAGAGGCAGAGTCAGAACTGATAAGTAGGTCCGACTATCCTCCCCGGACCCAACCAGAGAGTGTCGGCTCCTAGAGTCCTCGATCGGCACCGAAGATGTCAGAGTGCACAAAGCCAAAGACAATGGAGCAGGAGTCTGCTCCGTGGGTTCCACGATCAATGGGTCTGACTCCTCCAGCACCTAAGGACCAGCATGGCTTGGAGGAGAAATAGTTTGAGCTGGTGCAAGGGTCAGCGGCTCCGAAGCCATTTGGGTTGAAGCCAATAAAATTTTTGCCAAGGCCAATGCTGATAACAGCTTCTGCACCACAAGATCCACATCCAGATCAGAAAGGCTGATAGAGGACCGAGAAGAGCACACCGAAGGTGGTATCGACTGTAGTAATGGACTCTTAGGAGCTTCGGATACTGGTTCCAAGACTGGGGACCGGCTCCGAAAAGAAAAGACTGTCGGTTCCGATGGCAGTGGAGCCAAAGTCGAAGTCTTAGAAGACTTTGAGGACTTGCTGGATCCATCTTGGTCGCTCAAAGCTTCTTGAAACGTCGGTTTCAACAACCCTCTTGTTAATTAGTTTTCTTTCCTGGAGAAGGAATGGCATATAGAACAGCTATCCTGTAAACGCAGGGCTCCTAGACAGTAGACACAATTTACATGGCCATCTGTTACAGACATCTTTTGGCCACATTTTGGGCACTTCTTAAAACCTGACTTAGGATGCTTCTCTTGGTCAGCCACAGTAATCAAGAAAAAATTACTGTCACCACAGAAAATTCTTAACAGCAATTATTCACACAAGCCTCAAATAAAATCATGCTCACACACACACACACACACACACACACACACACACACACAGTAATGCAAATGTCAATTTTAAGGAGACAGGAAAGGGTAAATTACTGTCTAAAACACACAATAAGAGCAGACTATGCAAAAAAAAAAGAAAAAAAAAAGAAGATAGCTGCTATAAGATACAACATACTGTAAATACTCTAAGGAATATCTATGTCCGACAAAATTACTGTTAACTATTTAAACTGCAACAGTAATTAATAAACTCAAGCCTTTCTAAACAAAATCAAGGCTAAACACACCACACAGCAAATAACTACACACTATTTAGCAAAAATGTGACAAAAGGTCACTGACTAAACACACTCAATTGAAAAAGGTTTTTAAACTAGGCCTAAAACAAGAGGCCAACTAGGAAAAATTTTTAATCACACTAAGAGAAGGGACTAAAATGTAGTAACATACACCAAAAAGCTGAAAGAGCTTTATAAAACTATTTCAACTGTCTAAATATAAGTAAATAAGTAAAGAGAAAAACAGTTTTACTGGCCTAAGCTAATGCAGAACCTCTGATCTTTTGCAGCGGCAAACTCCATCTGAGGTAACTCTAGGTGCATCATAGGATAGGGACTTGGCCTTGAGCTATTTGAAGACCTCGAGCTTTGTAACTGGCCGGATCGGCTCTGAACCTATCAGTAAAGAATGAACGGCATAATAGAACTTCACATTAACTATTTTCTAAGTAAATACAAAGGTAGTTCAACTTTTAATTGCGGACAAACAGCACAAGAATTAATGTGGTGTTCATCCCCCAAGCAGAGCACAAAACTAGAACGGAAGTCCTGCATGGTGTGTCTGCTGTACACACACTTTTATTTTTTGAAAGACATGGGTATCTGCCTGAATACTTTGCACTGACACAGACCATATGGAAAAACTAGACGCAATGTTTACAGAGGTCTGTATATGCAGGCTAGCAGCAAGACAGTTCTGAGTTTCGTTACATCTGTACATTTCTCTTATGCGGGCAAATCTACTCATTATAAAAGCAGATGTACAGCATGCAAGGAAGGTCCCTGAAACTATGTAGACTGTCTGGAAACATGTTTTCCTTGGCAGAATATATTCCGTGTGCAATAGTGGTTTAATGAAAATATTTACTTTATTGAGCATTTACTTCCAAGGGATAATCTGAATGGCATGACTAGCAAACCCTTTTTCAGAGGAGGCTCGAGGAGAAAAGTTTCACATAAAAACATTAAGTACATTACATTATAATACATTACATTTCAATCATTATTACTGTTCAGTAAAAACACAGACCCAACAAACACAGCTCAATATTAGACTGGGTCCTTGTCTCTGACCCTAGTAAAATCTCCTCCAATGCCACTCTAACAGCATTAGTGTTCACCTATTGGCATACATAATTTGCAAATAAACTTCTGCTCAATATACATCATTATAAGCATACCAGAGACCTACCCCACTTCTGCCCAACTACCTTTGACATTACCCTACGAAATATCAACTAGCATCCACTTAAAGGCCTATCACTGAATGATGCTGCTGAATTTTTTAACTCAACATTCCTCCAAGTACTAGGCAATCTTGCTCCAGTCCGACATAGGAGAGTGAAAGCCAACAAGGCCAGTTGGCGTACCAAACCCAAACAAATTACAAAATCTAGGGATAAGGCCTGAAAATGATGGCGTAGAAGTAAAAATCCTGCAGACTTTGTTCAATACAAACTGCATAATCAAGTAAAGTGACTTGTCATCAAAAATAAACAAGACTACTAGATTACTTCGCAAAACCATCATATGCAAAATCCTAAAACGTTTTGGAGGTCAATAACATCTCTTATACCCAGGCAAAAGCAATAATCCCTCCCCTTATCTAGACATGGCCCAAGCTGAAACTACCTTACTTTTTAATTCGTTCTTTAAAAACAGTACAGTCAACTTCACTGCCACCGTCTCATTAATCAACCTACCGTCTCCAGACACATCTGCTACAAGGCCAAGCTTATCTCTTGTACCAATACCTACCTCCACCACAAAACATCCTGCTTAAACTTAAACCTGGTTCAAATGCTCCAGATAACTCGCCTCCAGAATTCCTCCACAAATCGGCAAACACTTTAGTCTATCCCACTAGTATACTACTAAACAAAACCCATTCAACAGTCCTTCATTCCCACCATATGGGAAAAGGCATTTATCCCCCCTCTTCACAAAGGTGGAAACAAGAATGATATATCTAACTTCCGTCCAACTGCCATACTCTCTCCCATCTCCAAAATTCTGGAAAAATGTATCCGCAGCCAACTACTTAATTACCTACTACACCACAACCTCCTCTCTCCAAATCAACATGGGTTTAGGCCTAGTCATAGCACTACCACTGCTCTTCTATCTTCCTTGAACACAGTCAATCATGCTAGAGACTCAGGATACCTTGTCTCCTCACTATTTCTTGATCTTTCCACGGCATTCAATACTCTCTCTCTTACCCACTTTTTCTGACCAAACTCTTCAATTTAGGCATCTCTCCCCCTACCCTAGGCTGGTTTTCTAACTACCTTACAGACAGACAAGTAACCAATCAGATGGCATCAATCCCCCTCTCCTTTCATCATCAATATTGGACTCCCACATGGGTCCCTATTAGGTTCACTTTTCACCATTTTCATTAATGATTTCCATATCGGCATTCCCCATGCTAATGTCATCCAATATGTAGATGGCTCCACCATCACCTGCATGGCCGAGTCTACTTCAGAACTACTTAAACTCACCCAAAATTAGTTCACCTCCACTGAAACATGGATGCAAAATAACCATTTAGCCCTAAATGCTAATAAAACCAACCTAGTTATTCAACCCCCCCCCACAAAAACACCTCCCTAACCAAAAATGAATTTACAATCAACTCGCTCAGCATTTGCCTCAAAGTAGTCCCAAACTGTTAGCCATCATAGAGGAACACCTAACGTGTGACCAGCATATTAATACAGACATCATAAAATATCAAATAGGTATTCTGTACAGGCACAAACACTTCCTCACCTATGCAACTAGACTATCCATTGCCTCTTCCTTTCTACTGCCATCCTTGCTCTATGGTGCACCTCTCTTAAACCCAAACTGAACTCGTGCTACAATAAAATCTCAAAATTTGTAACCATTGCCAAATACTCCTCTAACCACTGCGCATCACTCCAACATCTAAACTGACTAGAACTTGTCCAACATACCTGCAACTAACCACAGCTCATAAGCTAATCTATAAACCTACTAGCTGTCCTGCCCTCTCCTCTCTGTTGACCATGCATCACCCAAATAGACCTCTGCGATCATTCAGATGCTCCTTAATGTAGCAAAATCTAACCTTTCTGCCAGTCAAATACTTTACTCATATGCTATAGCAAAACTATGGAATGCTCTCCCTCCTTCAATTAGGCCTACTACCAACCCTGAATGCTTTAGGACTTCACTGAAACACCTGTTCTCCCATTGGCTATGTATATGTACCAGCATTGATTATAAAAAAAAAAAACAATATTCCTAGCCTTTCTACGTTTCCTCCCTATCTCACTTATGGCTCATAATCTTCAAGTATATATTCCAACTTACTAAGTCCAGCATGTGCCACCCTTCCACACAATCTATGTCAGTTACCCATCATATCTTCTCTTCAATCTCGATGCCTATTACAGCAATAGCTCTAGGGCTATACCTCTCTCTCAAAATCCTTAATCTGCTGTTCTCCATCTTTCCGCCTCTACTACAAAACTGCAATACTGTATTGCTCACACATTTGCTATTATCCCATGACATCAACTGTATTCTTGTTCAGCTTGCATATTTAAAGGACCACAATGGGCAAAAGATGAAAAAAACTGATCTGCTCTGAATTACAGCACAAAGGCACGAAAATTACAGAACCAACTGATATTGCCAACATCCTGGCAGATAGGTTCAGTGCTAACTTTACCCCCCCTCACCCCCTAAAGGGCCCATATCTATACAGGAAGAATGCAGAGTCCCTGTAATCACAACTGTGCAGGTAAAAGCTGCACTAAAGCCAAAAACACAGCATCCATGGGACCGGACAACATCCCAGGCTGCGTTTTACACGAACTTCAGAACGAACTGGCTCCCCACTTAAGCACCATGTTCAATAATAGCCTCGCATCAGGCTTTGTGCCCACTGAATGGCGCACAGCAACAGTTATCCCACTCCACAAAGGGGGAGCCACCACTGATCCCGGGAACCATCGACCTATTAGCCTGACGAGCCTGGTCTGCAAGGCCATGTAACGTATCATGGAACTCATTAACAAAGACATTGGTAACCTCCAAACTCTGGATCCCACCCAGTTCGGGTTTGTGAAAGGCAGATGCCTCCTGAACCTGATCAACTTCTTTGAGGCAGTCACTAAGGCCGTAGATGAAGGCAAGGTGGTTCACACAGCCTATCTTGACCTCGCCAACGCTTTCGACACCATCTCCCATTCTGGGATTATAGCTAAACTCACTAAACTAGGTATAAATCCCTACATCACAAGATGGGTTGCCAAATGGCTCACTGACAGAACCCACACTGTAAAAGTTGCAGACTCCAAATATGACCTCAAAGCAGTGACAAGTGAAGTACCACAGGGTTCCATCCTGGGACCTCGCCTGTTTGGTATCTACTTCTCTGCAGTACAGGCTAACACAAAAGGCCTCTGGCTAACAAAGTTCGCAGATGACTGCAAACTAGGAGCTATAGTCAAGTCCACAAATGATGTGGACATCCTACAGAAGGGCCTTGCTGAGACAGATGCCTGGTGTCAGAGGCATGGCTTCAAGCTCAATGCCAAAAAGTGCAGTGTCATCCCCTTTGATAAAAACTCTGTACCCATGAACTACCACATAGGCAGCAATCTACTTAACACCGAATGTGTGATAAGAGACCTTGGGACCCAGGTGGACAGTAGTCTCTCCTTTGATAGTCACATCGCCACAGTAGTCAGGAAGTCCTTCTAAGTGGCACACATCATAAATGGGTTCTCATCCAGGAAAAAAAAAGGTCACTGATCCCCTCTACTCGACACTCATTAGACCCATTATTGAGTACAATGCCCCTTTTGGAATGTACCTCACAAGACATCTGCAGCAGCTGAAAAGGCCACAGAAGTACCTCACAAAGAGGATTACTAGCCTCAAACAAATGCCTTGCACTGACCGCCTCAAAAACTCCAGCTTTACTCTGTAGTATATTGCCTACTCCGAGGTGATCTCTGCCTAACAAATTAAGCTATGTCAAACCCAGAGCTGTTGGACATGCTACACCTAAAGAAATCCCAATCCCTCTGAGCTACACGCTCTAGGGACGTAAACCTTATCACCACAATAAACAGGACATGCTGGAGGGATAGATTCCTGTCCCAGAGACTTCCCATACTCTGGAACAGGCTTACCCATCTATGTCAAGCAAAGTTCTTCATTAGCACTATTTCAAGAAAAATCTTGATGAGTGGATGGGAAATAGGAAACACACCAGGGATCACTTCTGTGTGTCTGCTCGACAGTGGCACAGGAAAACAACATTCTTGGGTGGCGTAAGCCAGGGAACCTTGTTGGCTAGGCTTACATAGGCCCTTGGGCCGATAGCCTAGTACCTACCTATGAACCTATGAACATTTTTATCTTGCCACAATTTACTGTACCTCCCAAAGCTGCCTGCAGCAAAATAAGTACTCATTCCTGAATTTTTTACTTGTCTGCCCTCATGGGTCTAGACATTGTGATTCCTTTGGCAAGCTAAATCTGTCCCATAATGCACAGACTGAGAATATATAGCCTTACCATTTCTTGTCAAACTAGACTTCTATTCATTTAGAATGGAACACCTGAAAAAAAACTGCCAAGTTAGCGAGTCTGCAGCTCGTGTGTCACTGACTGGTATGCACTAAGTTTTACAGATGTTGTTCCTACTGACATACTACACACATTCTTTGAAAGAAGCTTGCAAAAGTGTCAACAAATTACTGATAAAGACTTTTCACAAGAAGCAGTTTTGCAAGTTTCAGTTCCTGGCAAAGTTACTCCTCTCGTCTCCCCTCCTACAGTGGGGTAGTCTCTCACATTTCCAGCTTGGCTAGATTCAACTATGTATTAAATTTTGCATGACAACAGACAAACAAATCACAGCCTGGTGTGCCACAAACTGTTCCCTCACATGTCTCTACACTTCTGAATAGCATTTCCCAGGAATAAAAAAAAAAAAAAAACATGCATCCAGAATTTAGACCAAATCCATCCATTTATTAATATGTGCACAGTAAAATATTCAATTTGTAATGCATTCTGGCTGCTCACGTGGTTATCTTTGCATAGTTATTCCTTTATAGCATAACCTGAACTTATGGTGTTTGATAAGTTTCACAACCGTTCTCAGTTTCTTAACAATGACCTCCCAAGCCTCTGACGTGACCCAGTACTTTCTTTTACTACTGCTTTGTGTAGTTTGTCTTAGTTGTATACTTGCATGTCTCTCACCCACTCAGCAACAGACTCCTGGAGAAAACTTCCAAATCAGATACTTGTATTAAAAGAGGACCAGCAGCTGTAGCAGTGGTACCATACTACAAACAGGGCACTCAAACATAGTACTGAAGAACAGGGAAATGTATGTCTGTCTCTATTAAGCAATGATGAAATTGCTAGGGACTACACTGAGCACAATTTTACTCAATCTCTCCATTTCATAATGCATAACATTCACATCACACTAGCAAAGGCACACCCTTCACTCCTCACAAACACAGCTACCCACACCCACACAAAATACCAGTCAACTTTAAGGCTTCTCCCACCTCTCTGCAAAACACTACTAGAATGGTTTTGCCAAATGGAAATGACTGATGGATGTCAGCTCAGGACTCCCATCCACACCCCTCAAATGGACAGAAAGTCCAGATTTTTTCATCTCACAGTTTTTGTTTTTCATAAAACTGCAGTTTTCTGTCAAATTACTGGCAAATCATTGAACACTGAAGTTAGAAATTAATGAAATGCATTTGATTTTCACACTTCATATCCTTAAGAAAATTCACGCTAATGCAAAACCTGTTAACTTTCTAAGTTTGTAAGAACAATATTTAAAAATTGTCCCTATTTTTGGGCCTTTGTACCACCACTATTTATGGCCTTGTCCAGATTTCTTGTTCTAAGACATTGAGAGGTATTGCTCCCATCCCTTCCTATTGCAGCCAGTCCACTGCACTTAAATATCCACCTCAGCAGGGCAGCAAGCAGGTGTCAGTGCAGATTTGCTTTATAGCTCTTTTACACCACACGCACAAAACAATGAAGCATGGTTAATGTGGACAAATCTGTTTGTTCATTGTCACCACACAGTTTAATGACACCTGCTACCCATCCACTTGTCAGCCTGCAGCTGTAAATCTTGCTGTCCATGCTTTTCCTTGGTTTCATTTCTCTTGCTTGTAATTTTGCTTTAACTCAATTTTTCTCTTGCCTCCCGTATTTACCCTAATAATTACTTCTAACAAATACTTTCTCACTCTTCCTTCTCTTCCACTACTTCTCCTTATCCACCATTTGAACTTTTCCACTCTGACATTTGCTTTATGAGCGAATAATGAACTGTTGCACGTATAACATATCAGCACGTTTCAAAGCTACATGATACTGTAGTTAGTCTAATTATGTCTGAATATTTGAGCGGGATTTTGATGACAGCATCAAAAAAACATTTTCCTTCCATGTTCTTTTAAATTTGGGATTTTTCTTAGCATATTGATTGATTTTCTTAGTATATTGATATGACTGACAGTGTATTTCTCATTTTAATGGTGGTATGTGTGTATTACTGTACGTGTTATGTGTGCACTATTTGTATTAATCTATGTATTTACAGTATATTGCAATGTATTTTCACCTGTGTATATGTATTTTCTTTTTTTTCTCTCTGTGTAGTCCCTAGCGATTTCATCATTGCTTGACTGAGACATACATTTCCCTGTGTTTGTCAGTACTATGAGTGCCCTGTTTGTAGTATGGAATCACTGCTACAGCTGCTGGGACTCTTTCTATACAAGTATCTGATTTGGAAGTTTCTCCAGGAGTCTGTTGCTGAGAGGGTGAGACGCATGCAAGTATACAACTAAGACAAACTACATAAAGCAATAATAACAAAGTACTGGGTCACATCAGAGGTTTCAGAAGTCATTGTTAAACTGAGAACTGTAAAATTTAACATTAAACACCATATGTTCAGGTTATGCTATAAGAGAATAACTATGCAAAGATAATACTGTGAGCAGCCAGAATGCATTACAAACTGAACTATTTTGCTGTGCACATTTTAAGAAATGGATAGATTGGCCTAAACTCTGGATTGATATGTGTTTTTTTTTTGTTTTATTCCAAGGAAACGCTATTCAAAAGTGAGGAAACATTTGAAGGAACAGTTTTAGTGGCACACCAGGCTGTGATTAGTTTTATGTCTATTGTCATGCAAATTTGAATAAATAATCAAATCTAACCAAGCTGGAAATGTGAGACTCTAGCCCACTGAAGGAGGGGAGATGGGAGGAGTACCATGGCTAGGATTTGAAACTTCCAAAATTGCTCCTTGTGAAAAGTCTAGCTCAGTAATTTGTTGACACTTTTAGGTTCATAGGTTTATACTAGGCTATCTGCCCTAAGGCATTTATAAGCCTAGCCCAGAGTTTTTGTGGCTTACGCCACCCCTTGTTAAAAAATACTGTGCCCATTAGTTTGTTGTGCTTCTGTCCAGCAGTGACACAGAGATGATTCCCGGGGTAAACCTACGATCTCCCATCCACTGGTCAAGATTTCTCTTGAACAGAGCCAGCGAGGTGCTCTGCCTCACATGGACCGGGATTTTATTCCACAACATAGGGAGTCTCTGGGTGACAAATCTATCCCTCCAGCACGTCCTATTTATATCCGTGCTAAGGTTTAAGTCGCTTGTTCTAGTGGATCTGGTAGATTTGGATTTTTTGAGGTGGAGCATGCCCATTAATTCCGGGTTGGACATGGCCTTGTATGTCAGGCACAGGTCACCTCTGAGCAGACGGTATGCGACTGAATAGAGCTGGAGTTTCTTCAGTCTGGCAGCATATGACAGATTTTGGAGTCCCTTTATCCTTTTGGTGAGGAACTTTTGGGGTCTCTCCAATTGCTGCAGGTGTCGGGTGAGATACATCCCGAATGGGGCATTGTACTCGATCATTGGTCTGATAAGTGAAGAGTACAGGGAACAATGACCTCACTTGATCTGGATGTGAATCCCTTCATGATCAGGTGGGCAATGTAGAAGGTTTTTCTAACCACTTTAGCAATGTGAGTGTCAAAAGAAAGGCCACTGTCAACCTGGGTCCCCAGGTCCCTGATAACCTCTTCTGTGCTTAGTGGATTGCCACCTATATGGTAGCGTGGGGTTACCTTGTTTTTCCCGAAGGGTATGACTATACATTTTTGGCATTTAACTTCAGGCCATGGCTCTGGCACCAGATATCAGTTTCCGTGAGACCCTCTGAAGGATATCTGTGTCCGATGTACTTTCCACTATGGCTCCCAGTTTGCAGTCATCTGCAAACTTTGTCAGCCATAGTCCTCCTATGTTAGCCTGTACTTCTGAGAAGTAGATGCCGAACAACAGGGGCCAAGGACTGAGCCCTGTGGGACACCACTTGTGACTGGCTTGGAGTCTGACATGGCGCCAGCTACTCTAACCCTGTGGGTTCTGTCCTTTAGCCAGTTTGCAACCCATCTTGTGACATATGGGTTTACATTTAAGCTGGTAAGTTTCTCTATAATACCCGAGTGGGGTATTGTGTCGAAAGCTTTTGCAAGGTCAAGGTATGCTGTATGGACTGCCTTTCCCTCATCAATGGCCTTGGTGACTGTTTCGAAGAAGTCGACCAAGTTCAAAAGGCATGATCTGCCCTTGACAAAGCCAAACTGGGTCGGGTCCAATGTCTGCAAGTCCCCTATGTCTTTGTTTATGAGTTCCATTATGATCCTCTCCATAGCTTTGCAGACCAGGCTTGTTAAGCTTATGGGGTGGTAATTACCAGGGTCTGTAGAGGCACCACCTTTGTGGAGTGGGACCACAGTTGCCGTACGCCACTCCTTGGGCACGTATCCTGTGGTAAAGCTAAGATTAAACAGCTGCCTTATGTGCGGGTTTAGTTCCTCATTGAGTTCGTGTAGCACACAGCCGGGGACACCATCCGGTCCCATTGATGCTGTGTTTTTAGCTTTAGAGAGAGCAGCTTTCACCTGCGCATTGGAGATGTCTGGGAGGCTGCACTCCGCTGGGATAGTTATCTCTCCTTTTGGGGGGGAGAGGGGGGTGAAGTTTGCACTGAACCTGTCTGCCAGTATGTTGGCAATGTCTGTGGGTTCAGTGATTTGTATCATTTTGGACTAATTCTGAGCATATCTGGGAGTTTCCACCCAGGTTTCTAACATAGCTGAAGAAGGCCTTATGATTGTATTTTGAATCTATGGCAATTTTTCTCTCAAAGTTGGCCTTGGATGATTTTATGAGTGCTCGTATTTTTTTACTAATAATGATCAAAGGTGTCTTCTCTTTTATGGATTTTGCTCTATCATGTAACAGCTTTCTCCTCTTATTGTAAAGTTTGTTTATGGCTGGGGTCCACCAGACTGGACGTTTGCCCTTGGTGGAAAGAGTCTTGGTTTTATTGGAGGTGTTCGTAGAAGGCATCTGTAAGGGCTTCCGCAGCTTGGGTTGTGGTTTCCACTGGTTCGGGGGCCTTGAAGGATACCACACCAGTCTTGAGTAGTGTGAAGTTTGCTTTAGAGAAGTTCTTCACTGTGGTCTTTTTTGTTTGGGGTGGGGGCGGGATATGGATATCCAGTGAGATTAGTTTATGATCTGATCTCACCAATGAGGGATATACTTCCGGTGTGGAGCATTTTGTCCCCATGTTTGTGATGATGAGATCTAGTATATTTTCTCCTCTTGTGGGAACGGTGACTAGTTGTTCCATGGCGTTTGAATTTATGAACTCCAGGAACCTTTGGACTAGAAAGTTTGGGCTTGAGTAATGTTCCCAGTCTATATTCGGGTAGTTGAAGTCACCCAATATAATGGTGTTTGGAGATACATTTATACCCTCCAGTGTCTTCAGGAAGGCTGTGTGAGGTTCCCGAGTTTGAGAGGGTGGCCTGTAGCATGTTACAAATTGTAAAGCAGTTTTGCCTATGGTTAATTGCACCTGGATGGTTTCCAATGCTTCGTGCGTTGACACCAACCTGGAGGTGTGGGTATCCTTGATGAATATGGATACACCCCCTCCTTTTGTGGTGTGGTCCGGGTTTTGGGGCCGGAACGCATGATATGAGGTAAAACCTGATAGTGCCGGGGTGCTCTCAGGAGCCTTGAACCAGGTTTCAGTCACAGCACAGACATCGATGTTCTCCATACTGAGAAGGGCCTCGAGTGCGTGCATTCTGAGATTTAGACTTCTGGCATTGAGCAGCATTACCCTTAGTTTCTTCCCATTTTTGTTTTCTAGGGTGGTAGGTTTAGAATTTGAGCCTTGCCTAAAAAAGGCATTATGGGGGTTGCAAGAGCCTTAGCCAATATCCGGAATCCCAGGGGTGACAGGTGCAAGCCGTTCCTTGCGAAGCAGCGTGGCTTGTCAAGCATGTCATCCCAGGCAGACAGACACTGGATCCCCTTTGAATGACACCGGAAATTAAGCCAATTGTTAAAGCTGATCATGTTGTCTCTATGTTGTGGCATCATTCTTGGTGAAGGAAGGATGCTGCTCAGGGTCAGGGTCATACCTGCCTGGGCTACATAGTCAGAGAGCTCCTCTATGTCTTTTTTCATGTAGTCCAGGGAGGTACGTCTCAGGTCGTTCACACCAGCATGGACAATGACGGTGTCATATTTGTACTTGCTGTGGAGTGACCCGAGTGCTTGTGTTATGTGGCGGATTCTAGTGCCAGATAGGCAGCTTACTGTGACCCTCTCCTTGTTCAGCCTGGTGAGTGGGACATCAGTGTGTCTGACTATGGAGTCACCTATGACAAGTATGTTTGGTGTTGTATTTGGCCTTAAGGGCTGTGACTGCTTTGCACACTGATTTTGTGTTTTATGTGTTGCCTGTGGTGTGTCATGAGGTGACGGTTGCTTGGGTGTCTGCTTTGGAGGCCTCTGCTGTTTAGGTAAATTTTTGCTCAGAGCCTCCGAGTATGTCTGTGTGTTTATGTGTTTGATTCATTGTTGTGATAGCTTTATGTGAGACTGGTTTTGTGGTGTGTGTAGTTGCCTTCTCCTCCTGTCTGGTCTTGCCACTCCTGAGTTGAGAGCTCAGCCTCCAGTTTGGCTAAATAGCTGCATCTCTCGCAAGTATTTGTGTTATGTCGGAGGAGGAGAGGGTTGTCTGTGTACATGAGGCAATTGTATCATTGCCTCAATATTCCCAGATTCACCAACTGGACAGGAGAGGACGCCAGCATCTGGCCCTTCGACATGCTAGAGAAATTAAGAAGTTTGGGGTGTAACTGAATTGCAAGCTTCTTTCAGAGAATGTGTAGTACATCAGTAGGAACAACATTTGTAAACTCTGTGCATGACACATGAGCTGCAAACTCTCAAACTTGGCAGTTTTTTTCAGGTGTTCCATTCTAAGTGAATGGAAGTCTACTCTGACAACAAATGATAGGGTTATTCACACAATCTGTGCATTATGGGACAGATTTAACTTTCCAAAGGAATCACGATGTCTGCCCCCATGAGGGCAGACAAGAGTTAAAAAAAAATTAAATTAGGAATGAGCACTTATTTTGCTGCAGTCAGCTTTGGGAGGTGCAGTAAATCATGGCAAAATAAAAATGTTTTTTCGTTTGCCCATAGTGATCCTTTAAAATCTAACATGTGTATAAAGTACAGTTGTGTACACTTACCATAAATGTAGATTTTTGAGTGTATTCACTGTTGCAGTCACTACATTTGGGTAATCTGCTAGCAGGTTGCCCTCAGTCGGCCTGAATAACAAAGTCTTGGGTCCTGTGTCGGTTGCCGTCTCCTCTTCCATGACGTCAGGGGTATAAAACATGCAGCTGACACCATTTTAGGTTCATAGATTAGTACTAAGCTAACTGCTCTTGTGAGCCATTTTAAGCCTAGCCAATTGTCCCTTGTGAGACTCAAATCCTGCACCTTGTGCCTGCAAGGCAAACACCTTAACCCCATTAGGTCACCCTCCCAACCCTTCATCAGTTTTCTTGCCCCAGATGTCAGGTGCCCCTCAAATGGGAAGCACAAAAAATAAATAAATAAATATATATATATATATATATATATATATATATATATATATATAAAACTAAACAGAAATATATGTAAATACACTTTTAGCAACATAAAAACTTTACCTTCATCTAAAAGCAAATATATCACAAAGGCTTTAGTATATAGTGAAGGAAAGAAAAGGTACAGAAAAAGGGGGATGGCAGGTGGGTAACCCAGACTGCAACAGTGAATACACTCTAACATCTACATTTACGTTAAGTGTACAGAACTGTACTATGTTCTTCGTGTTTCACTGTTGCAGTCATTACATTTGGGTAGAATCCCAAAGCTATGGATGGGAGGATGGAACTAAATAGCATTAGGAGCGGCTGTAAGGCAGAACTGCAGTGGCAAAGCCTGCCCTGGATTTGGAGAAGAGAGGCAAATGATAATGGTTTGTGAAGGTATGAACAGAGCTCCAAGTAGCAGCCTCTAGAATGTCTTTGGTTGGAACCCTTCTGAGAAAAGCTGCTGAGGTAGAGGCAGCCCTGGTGGAATGTGACCTGATCCCCTTGGGCACAGGTTTACCATGATGCAAGTAGCAGAAATGAATGCAGTGGCTTATCCACTTAGAAATAGTCTGCTTTGATATAGCCTTCCCCTCTGACCCTGCAGCAAATACTACCAGTAGTTGCTCAGAATTTTAGAGATTTTGTCCTGTTTAAGTTGAATCTTAGCTGTCTGTGTACATCCAATGAATGCAGAATCAACTCTCCCTTGTTCTGCGTATTTGGGGAAAATGCTGGCAGGTGAATTGTCTGGTTAAGAGCCACACTGGATACCACCTTAGGCATAAAAGGATTGATCCTGAGGGACACCCTGTCCGGGTAAAATCTAATAAAAGGCTCCACAGCCATGAGAGCCGGTAGTTATGAAACCCTTCTTGCTGAAGAGACTCCCAAGAGGAAAGCTGTTTTCCAAGATAGACATTTTATATCAGCAGTAGCTGCTGGTTCAAAAGGAGGCAGGGTGAGTTTTTCCAGCACAAAGTTGTGGTCCCATGCAGAAGTTGGTGATCTTCTGGGAGGCCTTAAATTTTTGGCCCCTCTAAGATACTGCTTAAGCAGAGGATGAGAAAAGAGGGGAGGCTCTGTGTTGTAATGAGCCGAGATGACAGAGGCATGTATTTTTACTGAAGAAAACGACAGGCCCTTGTCAAGCATCTCAGTCAAACATTGTAAAATCTGAGGATTATTGGGCTTTGCTGTGTCCGTTTCCTTGTGCTTGGTTCCAAGCACAGAATCTCTTCCATTTATCAGCATAAGATTTTCTAGTACTAAGCCTTCTGGCTTCCAAAATGACATCCATCACAGATTTACTGAGAGGAGTTGTTTGAATAATTAAATGATCAGCCATGCTGCAAGGTTCAGAGTTTGGAGCTGACTGCACAGAATTTGATTGTTCTGCTGAGACAGTAGATGAGGTATTTGAGGCAAGTACCAAGGAGGAAGTTGAGACATATTCCTTAGAACTGGGTACCAGTGCTGGCAAGGCCAGTCCGGAGCAACTAGGATAATTTTTGTTTTTTCCTGTCTGAATTTTAGTAAGACCTTGGAGAGAAGAGGCAGAGGGGGAAAGGCACAGACTGAGGATAGGGCATCCACTTTCCATGCTTTTCTGTGATACGTTCTTGTGCAGAATTTGTCCAGCTGATAATTTTGGGGAGAAGCAAATAGACTTATGTCTGGGCTCCCCCATTTCTGTGTTAACATGCTGAAGATTTGTGGATCCAGTTTCCATTTGTGCGGATCCATAAGATTTCTGCTTAGGTTGTCTGCCAGAGTATTTTGTTTTCCTGGCAGGAATTGAGCTTAAAGATGTACTTGGTAAGTCAAAGCTGTGTTCCACAATGCCAGGGCTAGTCTGCAAAGGGGGTAGGAATGTGTACCCCCTGCTTGTTTATGTACCATATGACCATAGTGTTGTCAAGTCTTTATCAGTAGTTGTCCTGGATGAAGTAAGTCCTTGAACGCGGTCAGAGTATTCTGAACAGCTAGCATCTATTTCTGCTTGATATGCAGATGCATTTGTTTTGGGCTCTATTTGCCCTGAATGCATCTCCCCGCCAGGTGGGCCCCCCAAGCATAATCTGATGCATCTGTAGTTAGGGTTTGGGTGGCAGAGGGTAGAGTGAATGACAGTCCCTTGTTATGGTGACATGTCTCTGCCCACCAAAGAAACTCCTGTTGTAGGCAGGGAATGAGAGGAATCATTGTTTCCAGACTGACAATGTTGACGCCATAAACTTTTTAGGTACCATTGTAGTTTCCTCATATGCAGTCTCGCATATGGAATTAGTAGAATGCAGGATGCCATGAACCCCAAAGCCTGCAGAATTTGTCTTGCAGATAACTGGGTTTTTGTTGCCATTTGTATGAAGTATGTTGTCAGTTGCCTTTGCTTGTCTGGTGTAAGGTAATCCATTTGGGCAGTTGTGTTCAAGCTTGCACCCAGGAATGTAATTATTTGAGAGGGTACCAGTTGGGATTTCTTTTCATTTATGGTGTACCCTAGGCATGCTAGAAGCCTATTTACAATCGCCAGATGTTGAAGAAGAGTGTCCTTTGTTCTCTGCTTGAATGAGACAGTCGTCCAGATAAGGATAAATTTGAATGCTTCTTTGTCTGCAGAATGCAATTACTGGTGCCAGGCACTTTGTAAAGACCCTGGGCACAGTAGATAAGCTAAAGGGGGCAGTGCAGAGAATTGGTAATGCAAAAACCCTGCCTTGAAGCGGAGGTATCTTTCTGCATGATTCCCTTATTGGGAAATGCAGGTACGCCTCTTTATAGTCTAGAGTCACTAACCAAGCGTTCCTGCCCAGCATAGGCAGTAGCTGTTGTAAAGTCAGCATTTTGAATTTTGGAATGTCCAGGAACGTGTCCAAAATCGATAAGTCCAGTATTGGACGCTAGGCATTGTCTTTTCTGGGTATCAGGAAAAGTATTGAATAAAAACCTTGTCCTTTTACCTTTTCTGGTACTGGTTGAATAGCCCCCATATCCATGAGGGACATAACTTGTTTCTGAGCCTCTGCCCACTGATCCTGTGGCAGATCTGGCCAACCGTTTGGAATTGGCAAAGCATGGAAATGAAATCTGTACCCTTGGGATACTATGTTTAATACCCACTTGTCCTGGGTAATTAACTGCCAATTTTGAGCACGAAGTGCTAGTTTTCCCCCAAGGGGGCTGCCAAAAGATAAGTGCTTGGTGAAGGTAGAGGGAAGTCATTGAAACTGCTTACTGTAGGGTTGTGCTTTGTTTCCTCCTGATTTGGAGGTGGAGGCACCCCATTGCTTTGACCTATAAGAACCCTGTGATTGGTATCTGGAGCCTTTTGAGCGCCTGGATTTGCCTTGAGTGGCTCTGTTGGGCACAAGAAAAAACAATTTTTAGTAGGCCAGTGCCTACTTAATCTGGGTGGCTGCACTTGCAAGAAATCTGTTACAGTTTGCATAGATTTAGCTTTGTCTTACATTTTCTTTAAAACCTATTCTGCCTTATTACCAGAGTATCATGCTGCAAGGGGGCATCCAACAATTTAGCTTTAACATGATCAAGCAGATTTTGCTCCTTGAGCCAGACATGCCTTCTAATCACAGATCCAGTAACTGCGGCCCTGCAAGAGGCCTCCAAGGAATCAAAACCACATTGCAAAGTATGCTTTCCAACAAGTTCTGCTGAATGCAATAATTCCTGTAATTCTTTATTTTCCACACAATCAGAAATCAACATAATTTTCTGTTTCAGTAAGCCCATAACATGCTGTTGATATTTAAGCACATGAAACTGGCAGTTTAAGCCCTAATTGCCAAGGCTGCAGATGTATAAACCTTCTTTCCCCATCTATCCAGTGCCCTGGAATCTGTCAGAGAGGGTAGGATTTTTGGCTGTAGAGGCCTTTACACCCTTAGGACCCTGTGAAATAGGATCAGCAGCAGGATTTTTGAATAGAAATGTGTGGGAGTCAGGAACCCTGTAATATTTGTCTGGCTTACTAGGAGCCGGAGATAGGGAATCAGGAGCCATGCTTGATTCCGAAAACACATCATCGATGTCTAATACAGGAAGTATTGCCAAAGGCCTATGCTGAGGAAGAAGGAAATCCCTATGCCTCTTTTTTGATTCAGAGAAGTCCCGACTCTCCCAGTGAAAATTTTCCCTTAAAGTATGCAAAGTTTCTCCAAAAGAGTAATCCTCAGGAGGAGATGCAGATGGGATGGATTCTTCTGCATCAGAATCCTCATAGGGTGGAATAGAAAATTCCTGCTCAGAAAAGGAATGGAAACCTGATCTGAATATTCATAATCAGTGCCTTGCCTAGGCCTCTTAACAGGGGGGGTTGGGAACCCCTGATCAAGGTAATTAAGTCATCAGCCATTTTGATCATCTGTTTTTTAGGCATAGGGGCATGAGCACGTGGCTCATGCATCAGTTTTTTAGACATGGAAGATGTTTTTGATCTTGTTTTTGAGACTGGCGTCGGTTTAATATAAAAATGTTGAGGCCTGAAAACACCCTCAGAAGTTGGTGCCTGCTCAGCGGCTCCGGACCCATCCAAGGGAGAGACATCCGCGGGTTCAATACTTTGAGAATCTCGCAGCATACCAGACTCCACATGGGTCTCGGTAGAGGCCTGCGACTCAAAAGTAGCGGGTATCAGGGGCTGCAAAAGCACCTCAGTGAGTACCAGTGAACCAGCGACTGGCTTAGGAGAAGCTTCATCTGTTTTGGACCTCGACGGTCTGTCTCTTTTTCTTTGCGCTTTTTGTGAACTCCGGTAGTCGGACTGCTGACAACATTTCAGGATAATTAAATCTTGAGCCAAAATATTTAGAAGCAAAAATATACCGACACTTAATAGTGCGTTGGTTAAATCTAGCACAAAACTGACAGCAAGGCACGTTGTGATCTGGGCCTAGGCAAGGAATACAATATAAATGAAAATCCTTATAAGGTATTTGCTTCCCACAAGTAACGCAATTATTAACTTTTACTGACATTGGTAAGGAGCAAGAAATAGTTTCCCCAACGGGGTACTTCGCTTTAGTTTGAAGACTTCGGTTCTGAAACTCGAATGCGAAAATTTCAGGAGTCGGCCGACCAGCACTTGCAAACTGCTTCGGGCACCGCGCAGCAAGAAAGAGTGATGAAAATGGCGTCAGCTGCATGTTTTATACCCTGACGACCTGACGTCATGGAAGAGGAGACAGCAACCGACGCAGGTCCCAAGACTTTGTTATTCAGGCTGACTGAGGGCAACCTGCCGGCAGATTACCCAAATGTAATGACTACAACAGTGAAACACAAAGAACATCTAGTATCCATTTTATTGCATCACTTATTCTGCAATGTAGTGTTTTGTACCATCGCTGCTTGATTTCTGCATTTTAGTTCTGTAGCTTTATCATGTTTGTTTTTGGAGCTTTTCTCCCCGGGTCTCTATTGAAAATGGGCTCACCCTGGCCCAGTAGACCTCCAGGTAAACAAATGCAAATAAATACATAAACTAAACATGGCTAAACACTGACATGAATATGACTGATTGTAGTTCAAATGTCAGTGCAGGCAAGAGCCAAAAACAAATGACACAAATGCACACTATTATTACTATATGTAACGCTGATGGAAACCATAAAGATTAACTAGAGTCAGAGATGAATCAAAAATAGTAGTATAAAAACAGCACTCTATAAGCAGAATAAAGTTTTGCTAACACATTTACTTCAAAGGCCACCGGGGCTAAAAATCAATCAAATAAGCAGCAGCCAATCACTACACATATGCACAATACACAGTGAACCAATTAAACTGCTATATTTTAAAACGTACAACAAAAAGAGTAGAGATTGCAGAAAATGAAAAAAAACTGCTTTTATGCTTAAGGATACTAATATGCTTAAGAGACAGACAGAAACAAAATACTCAGTAGTCTGTCAGGCAATATATATTTGCCAGTAGGTGGCCAAAATGGATTGTTAAACAGGAAAATGCAACATACAGAATAAAAAGTTAACTATGTTAAAATCACTATCTGTACCAATACTGTTGTCCTGAACTGCTTACATCTCTTGCAATTAAGGAATAAATGCTTCCAGCTCTATATCTGATATATACAGAATACAGAATACAGGGAAGGAGCCACCCATTAAATAAGCAGCTCCAGTGGCTCATATTAGACACAAATGCTTCAGGGCAGTACCTTAGTGACCACGGCCTAGTTAGCCTAGTGCATTTAGGTACAAGACTATTGCCTGCACAGGCTGCTGGCTACCTCTTAAGAGAGGGAGCTACCCATAACCTTCTGAAATGGTTTAACATTAGGCACTCACTTCAGAGCAATACCTCAGCAACTGGGACTCAGGCTGCACGTCAATCCAATATTGAATAAAATTGAAAATAACTGCATACAACAATGAGAAATGATTCACTGTGCTGTGTAACCACTGCAGCAGATACAACACATAGTGGAATAGAACTGAGAGAGAAGAGTAATTTCTTGCATGTTCACTTAGTAATGTGATTTACAAATACCTGCTAACAGGAAAAAAGGGACAAAAACAATGTCTCAGAAATCTGTAATGGCCAGTGCCACCTGGTGGTAGAAAGAATTGTTTGTAATTTAAGTAAACAAAGCACTTTCCCAAGACCAGTGCGTCTTAAAGGGTAGATATAAAATAGACAACACAACTAAACATGTTTTACGTTTTTGAGGAACTGTGTTGTAAAAAAAATAATTAATCTAGAGCTAGCAAGACATACCTGTACATTATCCACATTTTCAAAGATTTCTCCACGATGGTAGCGGACTGGCAAGTCCCACTGACAGTGCAGGCTCTGATGCTGAGATCCCAGCTGACATATCTGGTGATTCCCTAAAAAGTTAAAAAGTAGACAAGGCCATGTTCAAAAAATAGCAATAAAATTCCTGCTATAATTGTATTCTGTTAGCAGCAACACTGCTGAGTGCTACTGTCTCAGAATTTGAGCAATACAAAGGAGAATCCGTCTTCAAAAAAAAATAAATACAGCCTGAGCCCTAGAAGTTATTACTATTTAATTCAGTGTCTGCTTAAGTCAATTAAACAGTGGAATAACCAATTTCATTCAAGGATACTCAGACCAGAACCCCTATCAAGTCCATAATGTATTCTCCAACTATGGACCCAAGAAAAGATCTGCCAGAGTACAGTGATGAAATGTGAAGTCCACATTAGCTGTTACATCAGTGTATCACATTAATTTCACTGTTTCAGTGATATGTCAGAATACAAAGTCAGCAGAAATGTCGAATCAGGCTGCCTAATCTGTGGGTATTTGGATCTGGATCGGATCCCAAGACAGCCTCATCACTAGCATCTGATCCAAGCTCCAAGCTCCTCCCCTTATCCACAATGCCCCTCTGTCTCCTTCATTCCCTCAGATCAAGTTCGCTGTATCCAAAAACATAAGCCCAACCCAAAAGGACCTTAACAGTAAAGGCTCCCACAAACCTAAGCCAAGCATAACAAGGAGAGCCACCAGAGTGCACTTCTCCCATATACCAGGATAGGACAATAGTGACAAGGTCAGGGGAAAGGAGGGGGGGGGGTTGAAGACAAATGAAGTACAACTACTCAGATGGATGTTATGGTGAGTACATAACTTCTTTATCTGAAGAAGCTTACTTCATTTGATCTTCAACCTGTGGGACAGAGTCCCCAGCTACCAACATCTGGGTGGCCCTCATAGAAGGATATTTCAGAGCACCACAGAGCCAAAGGATGCCCTACTCCTGGATATAATGTCCAATTTGTAATGGGAAATGAAGGCATGAGATGAGGGACCAAGTAGCTGCAGAACAAATGTCATCCAGCGACACACTAGACCAGAAGGCCGCTGAAGTTGCCATAGACCTAGTGGAATGGGCTATAATCAGACCCGGAGGGGAAATGCCTTTATCAGAATATGCCTGGATGATACACTGGAAAATCCAGCGAGCAATGGTGACTTTAGAAATAGGTTTGCCTAGGAACTGTTTGGAATAGGACACAAACAGCTGGTCTGACTTACAGAAGGATTGCATTCCGTGTAAATAAAACCTCAGTTATCTATACAGATCCAACAAATGTAACTTCTATTCACCCCTGTTTTGGAAATTTGGAAAGAAAAAATGTTATGTACTCACCATAACGTTCCATCTGAATAGTTGTACTTCATTTGTCTTCAACCTGTGGGTATTTGGATCCAGATTGGATCCAAGATGGCTGCATCACCAGCATCTGATCAAAGCTCCTCCCCCTACCCATAATGCCCCTCTATTCTCCTTCCCTCCCTCAAATCGAGTTTGCAATCAGAAAACATAAGCCCAACCCAAATAACCTTATCACTAAGGGTTCACACGGTCTAAACCAAGTATAACGAGGAGAGCCACAATGTGCACCTCTCCCATATACCAAAACCGGACAACAGTGACAAAGTCAGGGGGAAGGAATGGTTGAAGACAAATGAAGTACAACTACTCAGATGGATGTTAGGGTGAGTATATAACTTCATTATCTGAAGTAGTTTACTTCATTTGATTTTCAACCTGTGGGACAGATTCCCCAGCTACCAATATCTTGGTAACCCTCATGGAAGGATATTTCAGAGCACCATGGAGCCAAATGATGCCCTAATCCTGGATAAAATGTCCAATTTGTAATGGGATATAAAGGTATGAGATGAGGACCAAGTAGCTGCAGAACAAATATCATCCAGCGACACTCTCGACCAGGAAAGCCACTGAAGTTGCCATTGATCGAGGGGAATGTGCTTTGATCATACTCAGAGGGGAAATGCCTTTGTCAGAATATGCCCGGCTGATACATTGGGAAATCTATCTAGCAATGGTGACTTTGGAGACTGGTTTACCTAAAAATGGTTTGGAATACGACACAATTGGTCTGATTTACGGAAAGACTTTGTTCTGTGTAAGTAAAACCTCAGTTGTCTATGTACATCAAATAAATGCAACTCTTACTCACCCTTGCTTTGGAAATTTGGGAAAAAAACGGAAGACTGATAGTTTGAATATTGTTTTCGGAAGCCACTTTTGAAAAAAAAGAAGGGTTAGTGCGCAGGAAAACCCTATCCTTATGAAAAAACATATATGGAATTTTAATGGACAAGGCTTTAAGAGCCGCCACCAGAATGGTTTTAACTAGACAGGATAAACCAGGAGACCTGATCATTACTGGAACTGGAGCAACCAAGCTATAAGCTTCAGACTTGTCCAGGTCTGGGTGAGGAGTCCCCAAGGGGAGAGAAATGAGATCCGGAACTGGATCCAAGATCCATTGTGGAACTACTAGATGAGACCAAAGAGAGGGGAACCAGACCTGGCGAGGCCAGAATGGGGCAATGAGGATTACTGTGCTCACCAGCCTGCGAGCTTTCTGAAGAAACTTCAGGATGAGAGGTAACAGAGAATAAACATAAAGAAGACTGGGAGGCCAAGCATGAACCAGTGCATCTCTGGGGACTTCCCCCTAAGGGGGGGTTCAGAGAGAAGAACTCGCTGCATTTCACACTGGAAGGAGATGCGAAGAGATTGCATTAAGGCCAGCCCCAGTTGAAGATCTGCTCCACTACTGAAGGATTCAGAGACCACTTGTAAGACATCCGAATAATCCTACTGAGCCTGTCCGCTAGAATGTTGGACCATCCCAGAATGTGCATTGCCACCAGAAAGCGGCCAGTGGAGACCGCCCATTCCCACATTCTCATGGCTTCTTGACAAAGGGGGTAAGATCTGGTTCTGCCCTGCTTGGTGATATACCAGACTACTGACGTTGCCTGACTGGATGGCAAAAGTCCCCAGAGGAAGATGGGCATGAAGGGCCTGCAACGCTAGAAGAATCACCATCATCTCCAGGACACTGACATGCAAATTGGTCTCAGATTGGGACCAAGTGATTTGGACTGTCCTTCCAGAGCAATGACCCCCCCACCCCAGCTGGGAGGCATCTGTGGTCACTGTGGTTGTGGAGAATGATGGAAGAAAGGGATGTCCTTTGGACAAGATCTGGGGAAAGAATCCACTAGATGAGTGACTCCCTGCAGGCCTGTGATATGCATACCGGATGAGACAAAGGTAAGACCAGAAGGAACCACTGAACTGCTAACACCCACTGGAGTACTCTCTCATGTGAAGACGGATGAAGGGTAGGAGTCTGATGGTGGCTGCCACGGAACCAAGAGCTTGCAGAACTGTAGCTGCTGAAGAGGTGGAGGATTGAAGAAAGTAAACAAATGTGAAGTCTCAGATTATTTACCCTCTCTGGGACGAGATAGACTCATTTGAATAGTGTCCAGCCGAGCTCCAATGAAGTCTAATCTCTGGACTGGGACCAGTGAAGATTTGCTGAGGCTGATTGTGATACCCAGTCTGTTTGCAAAAAGAATGAAGTAATCCTTGGCATGACAGTAGATGCTTGGTAGGGGCAGCGAGGAGCCAATCTTCCAGGTAGGGGCAGACAGTACAGTTGTGTACACCTACCATAAATGTAGATGTTCGAGTGTCTTCACTGTTGCAGTCATAACTGTAGGGTGTTCCTGCCGGCAGGCAGCTCGAGGTCAGCCAGAATTTCAAAGTCTGGGTCCGGCGTCGGCTGTACCAGCAAGTACCCTGACGTCAGAACGCAGAGGTATAAAGCAGTCAGCCGACGCCATCTTCTCCAGCCTTTCTTAACCCAGATGTCAGAAGCCCCCAGTAAACCAAAAGGTGTCCAAAAAGGAAACACAAATACACCACAAAGGAAGTGGAAGAGGGAACAAACAAGAATAAGAGGGGATAGGTGGGAGGGAAACACCAACTGCAACAGTGAAGACACTTGAACATCTACATTTATGGTAGGTGTACACAACTGTACTATGTTCTTCATGTTTCACTGTTGCAGTCATAACTGTAGGGTGGAATCCCAAAGCAGTGAAAGAGGGAGGAGGTTATGCAGAAGTAGGGGCAGCAAGACCACCCTGCAAAACAGCAGAGGCAAAGCCTGCCCTAGACTTAGAATACAGAGGGAGATTATAGTGCTTGGAAAAAGTATGCACTGAACTCCAAGTGGCAGCTTCCAAAATATCCTTGGTAGGAACTCCTCTGAGAAAAGCTGCTGAAGTGGCAGCTGCTCTAGTAGAATGACTTCTAACAGTACCTGGAATCTGTTTCCCCTAGTGAGAATAACAAAACCTTATTCCTTGAGCAATCCATTTGGAAATAGTTTGTTTAGAAATAGCCTTACCTAGAGAACTGGAGGCATAAGAGATGAGCAACTGATCAGATTTTCTGAAATCTTTAGTTTTGTCCAGGTAAAATCGTAGCTGCCTGTGTACGTCCAATGAATGTAAAATCCTTTCCCCTTTATTTTGAGGATTAGGAAAGAAGGTTGGAAGGTGAATAGTATGATTTAGAGCCACTTTCAAAATCACCTTAGGCATAAATGTAGGATTGGTCCTCAAGGAAACTCTGTCTTGGTGGAAAATAAGATATGGTTCCACAGCCATGAGAGCTTGTAACTCTGAAACCCTTCTGGCAGAAGTCAATGCTAACAAAATAGCTGTCTTCCAGGATAAGAACTTGATATCTGAAGCCGCAGCAGGCTCAAAAGGAGGCAAATTAAGTTTCTCCAAGACATAATTAAGATCCCAAGCAGGAACAGGAGGAGTTCTGGGAGGTCTTAAATTCTTAGCCCCTCTCAAAAATTGTCTCACCAATTGGTGAGAAAAGATGGGAGGATGAGTGTTGAAATGAGCTGAGATAGCAGAAGCATGAATTTTGATGGATGAAAAAGAAAGGCCTTTAAGCAAAAGGTCTGAGAGGTAAAGTAAAATAGAGGAACTATCAGGCAAACTAGGGTTAGAACCTCGGTCCTGCATCCAAATACAAAATCTTTTCCATTTAGAAGCATAAGATTTCCTAGTGCTAGGTCGTCTGGCTTCTATAAGAACATCCAAAACTTGTTTGGGAAGAGCAGAAGGAATCAATGGCCCTTGAAGAGCCAAGCTGCCAGACATAAGGTCTTGATTTGAGGGTGTAGCATCTGACCCTGATGCTGGGACAGAAGAGAAGGGTTCAGAGGTAGAATCCAAGGAGGTTCCAAGAACAGGTGTTTTAAAGTTGGATACCAAAACTGCCGAGGCCAATTTGGAGCTATCAGAATGATTATCTTGGGCTTGTCCTGTTTTATTTTCAGTAATATGAGGAAGAAGGGGAAGAGGAGGGAAGGCATATCCCGAAAGGTTCCTCCAGCTGAATGACAGGGCATCCACTTTCCAAGCTGTTTTGTGGAAGGGCCTGGTGCAAAAGACAGGCAGCTGATGATTGAGATGGGATGCAAACAGATCTATCTGAGGACAACCCCAAACTGCAGTGATCTCACTGAATAGACTGGGGTCCAGCATCCATTCGTGAGGATCCAAAAGGTTTCTGCTTAGGCTGTCTGCTAAGCGATTCTGTTTTCCTGGAATGAATTGAGCTTGAAGATGCAGATTCAAATTTAAAGCCATGTCCCATAAATTCATGGCTAGTCTGCAGAGGGGGTAAGAATGAGAGCCCCCTTGCTTGTTTATGTACCACATGACTGTGGTATTGTCTGTACGAATCAGAAGAGGCCCCCGGATTTAGATGTTTTTGGAAGGCTAGAAGAGCATTTTGAACTACCAACATTTCCTTCAAGTTGATGTGCCAAGCTAGATGCTTCTTTGTCCAAGAGCCCTGCTGGCAAAGATTTAGAAAATGAGCTCCCCAAGCATAACCCGAAGCATCCGTGGTTATGGTCTGAGATGGTTGAGGCAGACAGAAGGGATTCCCTTCGTTTAAAGCACAAGCCCTGGACCACCAAAGGAACTCCTTCTGGAGGCAGGGAATCAGTGGAATCATTGTGTCCAGACTGTGGTAATGCTGTGACCATACACTCTTTAGGTACCATTGAAGTTTTCTCATGTGAAGCCTTGCATTTGGAATCAACAGGATGCAAGAAGCCATGTAGCCCAATGCCTGCAGGAATTTCCTTGCAGTGAGCTGAAGTTAAAGTAGCCAAGGTTTTGAAAATTGAGGCCAGCTGTAATTGTTTTTCTGGAGTGAGGAAGGCCCTTTGCAAGTTTGTGTCTAGAAGAGCTCCCAAAAAGATCATTTGCTGAGAGGGGATCAAATGTGACTTTTGTGTTCACTGAAAATCCCAGTATAAGGAGAAGACGTTGAACAAAATGCAGATGCTGAAGTAAAAGGTCTTTGCTGTCCGCCTGAATCAGGCAATCGTCCAGGTAGGGGTAAATTTGAATCCCTTGGAGTCTGCAATAAGCTACTACTGGAGCCAGGCACTTGGTAAAGACTGGGCGCAGTAGATAAACCAAAGGGCAGTACAGAGAATTGAAAGTGCCTTGAACCTGCCTTGAACCTGAGGAATTTCCTGCATTCCTGCCTGATGGGAATGTGTAGGTAGGCTTCTTTCAAGTCCAATGTCACCATCCAAGCATCCTGGGAGAGCAATGGAAGAAGTTGTTGTAAAGTAAGCATCTTGAATTTTGGAATTTCCAGGAAGGTGTTTAATACCGAAAGGTCCAGAATCGGTCTCCATGAATTTTGCTTTCTCGGAACCACAAATAGTCTTGAGTAAAAACCTTTTCCCATCTCTTTAAGTGAAACAGGCTCTATGGCTCTCATGGCTAATAAGGCGTCCACTTGATTTAAGGCCTCTGACCACTGATGTTTTGGCAGATCTGGCCAACCGATAGCCCTTGGCAGAGTATGAAAGTGGAATTTGTAACCTGTTGAAATCACGTCCAAAACCCATTTGTCCTGGGTAATCAGAGTCAAATTTTGGTAGAAAAGAGAAAGTTTTCCTCCGAGAGGGGCATCCAGGCAAAGAGGACCTGTAGCCCAGCAGAGGGAGTCATTGGGTCTGCTTCCTTTGTGATTGAGATCTGTCTTCACCCCTTCTAGGTGATGAAGCAGTCCATTGTCTGGACCTGTAAGAGGCCTGTGCCTGAGCTCGACCCCTGGGGCGTCTATATCTTCCCCTTTGAGGCCTGTCAGACGCAGGAAAAGACCAATTTTTGGAGGGCCAATTCCTAGAAAATCTAGGAGGCTGAACCTGTAAGAAATCTTTCACAGTCTGCATAGATTTTGCTTTTTCTTCCATCTTTTTAATAACCTCCTCAGCCTTGGATCCAAATAAAACATCATGCTGAACAGGGGCATCTAACAGTTTAGCCTTAACCTGCTCAGGTAAATTCTGTTCACGAAGCCAAGCATGTCTCCTGATAACAGTACCTGAAGCTGCGGCCCTGCAAGAAGCTTCCAAGGCATCAAAACCACAATGTAAACTATGTTTGCTAACTTGTTCAGTGGCATGCAATACATCCTGTAACTCCTTGTCCTCTGCACATGCAGGAAAGGTAGAAAACCTTTGCTTTAAAACAGACAAAAGAAATTGCTGATACTTGAACATGTGAAACTGGCAATTTAAAGCTCTAATAGAAAGAGTAGCAGAAGTATAAACCTTTTTGCCCCACCTGTCCAAGGCACGAGAATCCTTTTCAGAGGGAATAGGATTTTTAGATGAAGCGGCCTTAGCAGCCTTAGAACCCTGAGAAATAGTTTCAGGATCTGCAGAAGGGTTCTTAAATAAAAATTGATGGGAATCAGGGACTCTGTAAAATCTATCAGGCTTAGAAGGAGCAGGCGGCAAGGAATCAGGATTCAGGTTAGCTTCAGAGAAAGCATCATCCACAATATCAAGTACAGGAGGAATAGCCAAAGGCCTGTGTTGAGGGAGAAGGAGAAATTCCCTAAGTCGCTTCTTGGAAGCAGAGTAATCCTGACCATCCCAATGAAAATGCTCTCTCATCTCATGTAAGGTTTCCCCAAAAGAGAAATATTCAGGGGGAGAAGCAGAGGGAAAAAGAGTCCTCTGCATCAGAATCCTCATAAGGAGGAAAAGAAAAACCCTGGTCAGAGGAAGAGACAGAAGACACAGAAGCCTGATCAGAGGAATCATAAGGTAAATCCTGTCTAGGCCTTTTTTCAGGAGGAGGGTGAGAACCCCTAATCATTGTAAGCAAATCCTCAGCCATCCGTAGTAATTGCTTCTGGGTCTTAGGAGCTGTATCCGAAGCAGCTTGAGAAGAAACCCTTGGCTTAACAGGAGTCTTTGACTTTGCCTTAGTAGAAATAGTGATATGAGAAGGCCTGAAACCCCCCCTCAGAAGCCGGTACCTGCACAGCGGTTCCGGACCCATCTGAAGGAGCGACGTCCGAAGGTCCTGCAGCAGATAAAATAGTAGGCCTAGATGGCTCCCCATGGGAGTCCGTGTCGGCCATCGGTTCCGAAGTGGCGGACGACAGGGGCTGCAAAAGCGCCTCACTGACGACAGCCGAACCCGAAGCTGGCTCCGGCTGCAAAGTATCCTGTTTGGACCTCGGAGGCCTGTCCTTGTCCTTGCGCTTCTTTTGAATTCCGGTTGTCGGTAAGGTATCCGACGACATCCTGTAATTAAATCGTCTACCGAAATAGTTCAAGGCCCAATCGTACCTACGCTTGATAGTGCGAGAATTAAACCTGGCACAGAACCGACAGCAAGAAACTTCGTGGTCAGAGCCTAAGCAAGGTAGACAGTAAGAGTGGAAATCTTTATGAGGTATTTGTTTTCCACACGATATACAATTATTAACTTTTTCTGACATCGGAGGAGCAAGAAAAAGATTCCCCAATGGGGTACGTAGCTTGAGAAGAGAAGAAAAAACTTCGGACCGACAACAATCAAAGCACGTTGTCCTGAATGCGCCAACCAACGACTTGCAAGCTGCTTTCCACCGCACGGCAAGAAAGACTGGAGAAGATGGTGTCAGCTGACGGCTTTATACCTCTGCGTTCTGACGTCAGGGTACTTGCTGGTACAGCTGACGCCGGACCCAGACTTTGGAATTCTGGCTGACCTCGGGCTGCCTGCCGGCAGGAACACCCTACAGTTATGACTGCAACACAGTGCAACATGAAGAACAACTGGATTCCCTGAAGCATTAGGTGGGCCACTACCACTGTCATGACTCTGGTGAACACCCTGGGGGCTGTGGTGAGACCAAAGGGTAGAGCCCTGAACTGATAATAATGGGCCCCCAGCCGGAAGCAAAGAAACCTGCAGGAGTGCCTGTTCATCTTGATATGATGGCACGTCCTGGAGGTCGATCTAGCACAGCCAATCTTCTGCCTGCAGGTAAGGCAGAATGGACTGAAGCATGACCATCTGGAATTTCTCATTGGCTACTGACAGGTTCAGAATGGATAGATCCAGAATGGGTCTTAGGTCCCTCATTTTCTTTGGCACTAAAAAGAACCTGTAATAGATGTCCAATCTGGATTAACCTGGGGGACGGGTTGGATGACTATCAGCACCTTTTCTATCTCCACTGCTGCTTCCTCGCTCTGGGCAGGTGGAACATCTGGGAGGAGTTTTAGTTGGGGAGGTGGTGCCACGAATGGGATGAAATAACCTGTGGATATGATTTTAACACCCAACGGTCTGTTGTAATGGACTCCCACTCCATCAGGTGTAACTGAAGACTGCCCCTGGCTGCGTCCAGAAATGAGCAATCGGGCAACCCCTGAGGGTTGCTGCGCGGATCTGTCAGAGAATGGCTCTCGAGACCCGAAGTGGTGGTGTGGTGTTGTCTGTTTTTATTAGCAGAGGTCCTGGTGAGAGTAGGGATCTGAAAGCTGTTAGAGCATGCTAAACAGCTCTTTTTGGTTGCTGTGCAGATGAATTTGACTTGGGCTCCAGTGGCCCTGAATGCACCTGTCATCCAGGTCTGCCCCCCAGGCATAGTCCAACGCGTCTGTGGTTAGGGTCTGGGCAGCATGGGGTTGAGCAAAGGGAAGTCCCTTGTTGTGATTGCATGCTGCTGCCCACCAAAGAAACTCTGTCCTTAGACAAGGTATGATATGAATGACAGTTTCCAGGTCTTGAGAATGTTGGCACCAAAGACTTTTTAAGTATCATTGAATTTTCCTCATATGCAGTCTGGCATATGGAATTAGTAAGGTGCAAGAGGCCATGACCTCTAGGGCCTGCAGGATTTTCCTTGCAGATAGCTGGGTTCTGGTGGCCATTTGAGTGAGGTAGCCTGTCAAGCTTGTTTTTCTGGAGTAAGGAATGCCATCTGGGACGCTGTGTCCAAGCTTGCTCCCAGGAATACAATTTTTTGACTGGGGACTAGTTTTGATTTCTTTTCATTGATAGTGTACCCCAGGGAGGTTAGAAGGTTCTTTACAAATGTCAGGTGCTGCAACAGTATTTCCTGCCTGCCAGAATCAGGCAGTCGTCTAAGCACGGGTAAAACTGAATTTTTCTCCGTCTGCAGTAGGCAATGGCTGTAGACAGACATTTTGTTAATACTCTGGGAGCAGTGGACAAGCCAAAGGGAAGTGCAGAGATCTGATAATGCATAGACCCTGCCCTAAAGCATAGGTATTTCCTGCATGAGTCCCTAACAGGGATGTGCAGATAGGCTTCTTTTAGGTCTAGGGTGGCTAACCAGGCATCTTTGGCCAGGATAGGAAGAAGCTGCTGAATGGTGAGCATTTTGAATTTTGGTACCACCAGAAAGGTGCTTAGAATGGAAAGATCTAAGATTGGGTGCCAAGTGCCCTCTTTTCTGGGTACCAGGAAAAGTCTGGAATAGAACCCTTGACCTATCTGCTCTGCAGCAACAAACTGAATTGCCCTTACGGAAAGCAGGGATTGAACTTAGTTTTGTGCCTCTGCCCACTGGTTTAGAGGAAGGTCTGGGAACCCTTTTAGGGTTGCAGTGAGTAGAAGTAAAATCTGTACCCCTGGGATACAATGTTGGGGACCCATCATTTTTGGTGATGGAAGTCCACCTTTTTGCATGATGGGCAAGTTTTCCTCCTAGGGGCAAGAGTGATTGGGCAGGGGTGAGGAGTGGAGATGAGAAGTCATCCTGAATTCTTTCTGTAAGGGGGTGGCTTAGCACTCCCTGTTTTTGAAGTGGAGACACCCCATTACTTATAACTCTGCATACCCAGAGACTGTAGTCTGGGGGGTCAGTTTCCCCTGGGTCTAGTTTGGGGCAGCCTTGAAGGGGCTGGAAAGGACCAAGGCTTTGAGGGGCAATGCCTACTGAATCTAGGAGGCTGTACTTACAAGAAATATTTGACTGTCTGCATAGATTTAATTATTTCTTCCATCTTTTTAAGAACCTCTTCTGCTTTGCTGCCAAACAGATTGCCCTTGTTCAAAGGAGCATCTAGTAATTTTGATTCGACATGGTCTGGCAAGGTCTGCTCCTTAAGCCAAGCATGCCTTCTCAGTACAGAACCAGTGACTGCTGCCCTGCAAGATGCTTCTAGGGCGTCAAAGCCACATTGCAAAGTATGCTTGCTGACTTGGCTTGCAGAATGCATAAGCTCTTGTAATTTGATATTTTCTGCACAGTCTGTAAGGGTAACTAATTTTGCTTAATAAATTCCATAATATGTTGCTGGTACTTCAGCATGTGAAACTGGTAATTCAATGCCCTAATGGCAAGAGTTGCAGAGGTATATACTTTTTTTTACCCCATCTGTCTAAAGCTCTGACATCCCTGTCTGAAGGGGTGAGATTCTTAGCTGTAGTTTTTATACCTTTAGGCCCCTGGGAGATGACCTCTAGGTAAGCAGTAGGATTTTTGAAAATAAATTTGAGAGAGAACTCTGTAGTACCTAATGCAACAACCGAAAACAGGATCCAACACAGATCTGTGTTGGATCCTGTTTTCGGTTGTTACATTTGGATTTATTTTTTTGGTTGTGATTTAACTCTGTAGTGCCTGTCTGGTTTCCTAGGAACAGAGGGTGAAGTATCAGGAGTTAGACTGGATTTCATAAAGACATCATCCACAACATCCAGAACTGGGGGTATTGCTAAAGGTCTATATGTTGTGGCAAATCTAAAAATTCTCCGAGTCTCTTTTTGGACTGAGGATAGTCTTGATATTCCCAGCGGAAATGCTCTCTTAAAGTATGTAGGGTTTTACCAAAAGAAAAATCCTCTGGAGGAGAATCAGAGGGAATGGACTCCTCTGCATCTGAATCCTCATAAGCAGATAAAGGCATGTATTCCAATTCAGAAACTTCAGAGATGTCAAACTCTTGGTCTGTTAAAGCTGCTAGGGACAAGTCTCTTTCTCTTAGAAGGGGAAGGCTGGCTTCCCCTAATCAGCATAATTAGGTCTTCTGCCATTTTAAGCATTTGATGATGTGGCAAGGAAGCAGGTGCTTGAGTTTGGGTCGTCAGTTTTTTAGGCATAGCTCGTACTCTTGGCCTTAGAAACTCGGTAGTTTTAGAAAGAACTGAAGACACAAAAGTTGGTTTGTGTCGAATATCGGTAGTGCAAAGAACTTCCTCAGAAGTCGGTGCCTGCACAGCAGCTCAGGACCCATCCAAGGTAGAGACATCCGCAGGTTCCATAGGCAAAGAAAAATCTCACGACATACCGGACTCCAAATGGGTCTCGGTAGCAGCCTGCAAATCCATCGAAGTGGGCATAAGGGGCTGCGAAAGCGCCCGAGTACCGGCAAACTGGTGACTAGCTTATCGTAAGTGTCATCTGCAGTTTTGGACCTGTGCGGTCTGTTAATCTTTATCCTTACTTTTTTTGGAAGATTGGTAGCCGGATGGCTTACCGAAGCCATTTCGGAATACGGAGATAGAGAAAGTATTTAGCAACAATAAGGGCCCGACGACAAAAAGTTCGGGCGTTGAACAAAGCACAAAACAGACAGTGAGGTACGTCGTGGTCTGAGCCTAAACAGGTGACGCAGTAAGAATGGAAATCTTGGTGTGGTATTTGCTTTCCACAGGTGAGACAATTGTTAACTTTTTCTGACATCGGTTAGAGCAAGAAAAGAGGATCCCCAACAGGGTACTTAGCTTTAGAAGACTTCAGGATGATTCAAATCTGAAATGAAAACTCGGGTATCGGCCGACCGGCACTCGTGCAAACTGCTTCTGCTTCGGGCTCCTTGGCAAGAAAGAATGATGGAATGGCGTTGGCTGCCTGTTTTTATACCACTGACGTCAGTCCTGGAGCAACAGCAACTGAAGCAGAAATATTAAGTCTCTGGTATTTGGGCCAACTGAGGGCTACCTGCAGACAGATAACCCAAGTGCGATGACTGCAATAGTGAAACACGAAGAACATCAGTAGTAGGAGTCACAGTAGTAGAAGAGACAGCCGTCCCCAAAGCAGGCAGCAGTCCTTTCATCAATTTAGACCTCCTGTCCTTGAGGGCTCTAGGATTAAAGCCCGCACAAAGAGCAGATTGCATCTAGGTGGGCCACTCCTAAACACACTACACACAGAGTGTGGCCATCCACTGGAGAGAGCTTATGGCCACACACTGTACATTTTTTGAAGACAGGTTTGGGGTTCTCAGCCATCTCCAAAAGGAAGCTCCCCTACACACAACCCACATGCACGCATACAAACTGCAGGAGTAGAGGAAGGGGGACAATACTAAACGATAAACTCAATTTTTTTTTTTTTTTTTTTTTTTTAACAATTGATGACCAAAGCGAGGTAGGGGAGGTTGAAAAAAGGGAGATAGGGAATCCTACTCTAACACTAAAGAGAAAAAGTATCACTTTCCCAAAAAAGTAGTCTGGAGCTCAGCAATGTCTATGCTTAGCTTTTCAGTGGCAAACGAGATCTGGGGGAAAGGAGGAGACAGACGGGCATTATAGGTAGGGGTAGGCACTTGGAGCTCAGATCAGATGCTAGTGATGTGGCAGTCTCAGATCCAATCTGGATTTGAATACCTGCAGGTTGAAGATCAAATGAAGTAAACTACTTCAGATCAAACAGCTGGATAAGTTTTCTTCAAATCTTTTACTCTAGGGAGGTAAAAAACAAAGTTGTCGATGTACATCTAAAAGATAAAGCATGTATTCTCCCTTCCTGTCAAATTTTGGAAAGACTGGCAAATTCATTACTTGATTTATATTTGACTCGGAGGCAACTTTTGGCAAAAAGAAAGGGTTTGTACAATTTTTATGTGAAAAATCACAAGTTGGTTTTGAAGAGAGTGCGTGGAGTTCAGAAACACCTCACAAATGTAATAGCAACAAGAGAAATTGTTTTCTAAGGGAGAAAATTTAGATGTGACTTAGCCCAAGGCTCAAAAGGAGGAGTGAATTAAAGTTTGCAACAGAACTTTATTTACTTAATTTATTTGACATTTGTTAACCAGGTTAGTCTGACTGGACAAAGCCCTTTTTCAGCAGAGACCCAAGGAGAAAAGCTCCAATAGTACATTACTTAAGCATTATAAAATAGACAGTTGTTGCAAGAGAAAAAAACAATGTGCAACTAATACTAAAAAAAAAAAGTTATGTACTCACCATAACGTTCCATCGGAGTTGTTGCTCATTTGTCTTGCAATTCAAAAACCCTCTTGGTGGAGGTAATGGCCACCAAAAAGCCTGTCTTGCAAGACAGAAACTTAATATCACGCTTTGCAGCAGGCTAGAAAGAAGGTTGTGTCAGGGATTGCAGCACCAAGGTAAGATCCCTTGAAGGAGACAGATCTTTGAAGGGAAGCCTAAGCAAGAACGCCTCTTTAAGGCTTTGCAGAGCTGAGAAGAAAACATGGGACTGTCGCTTAGGTGGAAATTGGAAATGGCTACAAATTGCAGCTTAATCGTACAACAGCTTGCCCCTTGTTGGAACAGAAAAGAAAGGAAATAGAGATTGTCTGGAACCGGAGCAGAAAAAGGGATCATTGTCCCTCTGACTAGCCCAATGAGAAAACCTCTTCCATTTGCTGGTATAAACTTTTTTACTTGAAGGTTTCTGAGATGTCAAAATAATATTCTTCACTGGGGAAGGTAACTTGATTTGATGGACTATCATTGGAACTGGAGGTAACAAGCTGTCAGTCTCAGAGACGTCAGGTTGGGCAGGGCAAGTCCCAATGGATGGGAGATGAGATCCTGGACCAGACCCAATATTCAAGGTGGATATTTCAGATGAGACCAGAGGAGGGAGAACCATGTTTGACAAGGCCAGAAGGGGGCTATGAGGATGAGGTGAGCCTTCAGGTGACGGGCTTTCTGTAGAACTTTAAGAATGAGTGGCACTGGAGGACACGCATATAGGAGTCTCAGTTGCCAATCGTGAATCAGAGCATCCCTGGGTGACTCCCCCGGAAGGGGGGGATCAAGGCAAAGTATCTGCTGCACTTGTGACTGGCTGGAGATGCAAACAGATCACAGCATGGAGATCAGGCTTGTCACTGACTGTTTCAGGGATCACTTTTGAGGACTCAGACAGACCTGCTGAGTTTGTCTGCTAGCATGCTGGAATAGACAGGGATATGGTGTTGCAAGAAGAAAGCGCCTGGAGGCCATCGCTCATTCTCACAATCTCATGGCCTCTCTGCACAGTGGGAAAGATTATGCCCCCCTCCCTTGCTTGATGTACCAGACTACTGCCATGTTGTCTGTATGAATTGCTACAGTCCTGAGAAGAAGGTGGCCCTGGAAAGCTTGCAATGTTAGTAGGATCACTCCCATCTCGAGCACGTTTTATATATAACTTGGTCTTTAAGGAGGACCACGTGCCTTGGAAGGTCCTTCCCTAAAAATGCCCCCCAACAGGGAGGTGTCAGTGGTCACCATGGCTTGGGGTTGTGATAGGCAAAAAGGGTCTCGCTAGCAAAAGATCCTCGGATAGGAACCACCAACTCAAGTAACACCTGCAGACCTGAGATAACTGGATTGGTTTGGACATCGGGTGAAGGTGAGATGACAACTGTACCACTAGGGTCCACTGAGGCACTCAATACCTGGCGAGGGAAACTAACTGAATAGCTGTCACCATCGACCCAAGGATTTGAAGAATGTGATGGGCAGGGACACTGTCCTGATCCAGTAGTAGGAGAACTTGATCCCTGAGCGTGTCTACCCTGAGTGGCGAAAGAGCTGCAGTCTCCGGCACAGTGTCCAGAAGAACTCCAATGAATTCCAGCTTCTGACACACCAAGGAAGGTGCGACTTGGGAAGGTTGAAGGTAATGATCAGATCGTGAACTATGTTTACAGTGAAGACTGTGGCTAGACGGAAAAGATGGTTTGTGAGAGCCGTGAGGAGCCAATCATCTAAGTACGGAAAGACCTGAAAAACCTACAGCAGGAGATGGGCTGCTACCACTGCCATACATTTGGTGAACACCTGGGGGGGGGGGGGGGCTGAGGTGAGACCAAAGGGCAGGGCTCTGAACAGATGATTGGCCCCCAGCCAGAAGCACAGAAATCTCCTGGAGCACCTGTCTGCTTTTATGTGATAGCACGCATCCTTGAGACTTATTGAGCACATCCAATCTTACTTGCTCAGAAGCAGGATGGATGGACTCAACAGTGAACTTCTACAACCTTGACTTCTTGACTGGTAAATTCAACTTGCTGAGGTCCAGAATGGGATGCAGGTCCCCTGCTTTTTTTGGCCACTAAAAAGAAGCGAGAGTAAGTACCGGATCTTTGCTGTCCTGTTGGAACCTTCAGGATGGCCCTTTTTTGAAGCAAGTCTTACACCTGTTTGGTAGCCAACTCCCTTTGCTAGGGTAGGACATCTGGGAGTGACTTTTGGATTGGGGGGGGAGGTTGACTAAGGGGTATAAAGTATCCCATGGACACAATGTTTAGCACCCACTGGTCTGAGGTAATAGCAGCCTAAGTCAGGTGGTGCAAGGAGATACGACCCCTGACTGCCTCCAGGGTGGGGCAGTGGGGGCTTATCAGAGAAGGGTTCTTGGAAGCACTCATTTTGTGGACCCCCTCTGCCTCTGCAGTGGCGTCTGCCATCAAATCCCCTTCCCCGGGCAGAAGGAGAGGATTCCTGAGGAGCATCCTGAAAGGAAGACTGTGTCCTGTGGAACCATAGCTTTTTACTACCCCCCCCCCCAAGTCTTAGAGAAAGAATGTTGGGGAGTAGAAAACTTAATCCCCACTGCGGACAAAGTCTTGAGCTCCTGCTCACTGCGGGTCATTTCCTTTACTAAGGGACCAAATAGAGTAGATCCACTGAATGGTGCATTTGTAAAGGACGCCTTAACGTTGTCCACGAACCCGCAAAGGAGAAGCCAGGCATGACGCCTAATAGCGATGCCTGTATCTGACACTAGTGAGGTGGCCTCGACTGTGTTCGAGATAAACCTCATCAAGGCATTTGCTAAGGGAGTGAGTGTAGAGTGCTTTGGAGAAACAAACTTAAGGGTCTCCAAAGGCAGCATCTCTAAAAGGGAAGAGAAAAGTTCCAAAACCAAATCTCTTTGCAGTCATGAGAAGTGTGCCATATAATTTGTAGGCCTCAGTCCAAATGTAGCTGAGGCATACATGAGCTTCCCAAAATGGTCAATCGCCCTAGACTCCTTATTAGGGGGATGGACCGCAGAGCTCCGTTCTGCAAGCTCTTTCTTGGTGGCTGCAGCAACCACAATAGCATCTACAAGGGCACCTTTATTCCAGAATGGCTTGTCTTTGGGGGGATTGAAATTTATCCGCCCTCTTGGTGACCTGTTTGACTGTCTGGCTCCTTCAACGCCCTGCTGGCAATGAGCTGGACTAACTCATTCACAGAGGGAGACACCCAGAAGGAAGATGGGCCTGCCCTGAACACCTTCAGGAACACCGATTCCTCGGAGGACGGGGTGGGGGACGATCAACCACCCCACTCTTTCAGGATCTGAAGTATATCACCAAAACACACCTCCCTGGACGATAGTCTGGGGGACCAGTCATCTTCCTCAAAATCCATGTCTTCCATGAGTGACTCTCTACGGCAGTCTAGGTGCCTCCTCTTGCACGTCCCCTTCTTAGGAGGACTCTGAGAAGGAGGAGGGTACCCCCTATGGGGGTAATGCCCTTCTGAAGACTATCCTTGGGGAGGGGGGGGCTGACCCTGGACAGATGACGCAGTCTCACCACCCATAACAGAATTAGGCAGGGTTGGGTCCAGAGGCAAGGAAAAAGCTGCCAACCAACCAGAGACGGTCCTCTCTATTGCCCAGGAGGCAGACTGACTGGACAAGGCCCCACCCTCCTCCCTGCTGCCCCAGACAGACTGGGCAGGAGGAGAGACTACGGCACAGTACTGACGTCAGAGAACTATATAGGTACCAAGCTATCCAGGGTAGAGCCCCCCCCCCAAGGGAAGTGAAAAGTCCGAACACTCTGGACCGGAACCCCCCCAGTGGCCTCCAGGGATCTTTCAGGCCAGAAACAAAGCCAACCTAGAGGGTAAGGGGGATGAGCCAGCCAGGGACCCAGGGGGCATAGAAGTGGGCCACTACCCAACACCAACGGCCTCTCCTTAGACATGCTCTGACCCCGGGGCGAACTCCCAAGTTTTGGGTGGGAGGACAGGAGATCAGAGGTGGGTGAAGCGCCCCTTAGCAATTTGCTAGGGGATGGAAGCAAGCATATTTCCATTTGAGCTTTGAGAAAGCTCCTAATCGTCTGGTCCATATCAGATGGGAGCAAACTCATGGTAGACCTGGAGGAAACTGAAGAATGGCCTGAATGGGTGGAGTGTCTGTGGTCCCTAGAGGAAGACCTGCTAGACTTCATTGGAATAAAACTCTGGAAGTAGCCAGGGGATCAATAATGATAACCGGCTCCAAGGGAGCAGTCAAACAAAAGACATGGACAGATCCAAGCATACAAGGTTCCCCACGGATGGAAATGATGAGGTCAATGGAGCAGAGGGGGATTTTGATCCAATCGGATCAGAGGACTTCTGAGTCTTCAAGGAGTCGAGACGGGGCTTTCAGAGATGACACCCCTGAGGCTGGACTCTGATCCGGGACACATGGATCTGAGAGCCTGGAACATTTAGAAGGGAAGTCCCGAAAAGGAGGGAGCTTCCTCTTGGGATCTGACAGGGCTTTGGAGGGGGAGCCCGAGACAAAGGGCTGGAAGTAGCAAGTTATTACTGTGATCTAGGAGAGCCCTGGGATTGAACCCTGCACAGATATTACATTCAATCACCAAATGGGGCTCTCCTAGACATTAGACGCACTCCTCATGAATGTCAGCAGGAGCTAACTTCATACCACATCAGCCATAACAAATAAACCTAGGACAAAAATCACACACACCCATCACTCAAACAAGCAGTGGAAAAGGGTGGGAAAACACCTAACAGACAACAAAAAATATTTTTTTTTTGGGGGGGGGGCTACTATTAACACTAAAAACTACTGAATAAAACAACCCCTGCTACATAGAGGGAAAAAGGGATAGACAGAGAGAGAAGGAAACCCAAAAAAGTCACTTACCTGAACTTGTAAGCTCAAACAGCAGGGAACGCATCTGTTCACTAATCACAGCAAATGAGATATGAGGATTATGGGTAACAGGAAGTCTTGGGAGGGGAGAAGCTCGAGTTCAGGAGCTGTCATTCACTTTGCCAGCTCGGATCCGAGGTCGGACCCAAGACCCATCCCGTGAACAATGATGACAGATATTAGATCATAGTGAAAAACTCAGCAGAAAGGCTAGTAGACTTGTGTTTATGGGTACATTTCAGTAACTGGTTACAAAGTCCACTGCCTGGATGCCAGAAATAAAGACCTGAAAAAAAATAAGCTACAAAAAGTGAGGAAGAAACAATGACTGGGGAAAATTCTGCAGCTGCTCAACAAAAAGCAAGGCAACCTTCACAAACTACTTCTGATAGCCTACAGGAAGACATAGGATTTTAGCCAGGTATGTATGCAGTTAAAAGACAGCATACAAACACAAACAAAAGGCTGGAAAAAAGAAGCTTTAAACACATATTCAGATGAGATGATGAAGCTGAAAAATCAGAGGTTGAAATGAAGAAAAGACTGGCTAAATATCAGACTGCTCAGGAAGAGATGCTTCAAAAATAATAGAATTAAGAGGACAGAGCACGTAGGGAAAGCCTGAGATTTTCAGCTACACCAGAGAAGCTGGAAGGAACAGACTGCATTAATTTATGAAAGCACAAATAAGCAACTGGACTTTTACTCCACAGCAGGAGCTGTTAGTTGAAAGGGCACATTGTGTGTATACTCAAATCCTAGCTATAAGAAAGCAACCTAGACCTTTAATACTAAGGATGCAATCCTAGCAGCAGAAGGAAATGATTCTGACAAAACTGAGGCAGAAAGACAAAATACTAAAAGTGAGAGACAGCAGAATGTTTGTGGAGAATGATTACTCATTGTATAGCAGGCAAGACACAAGTAAATTCATTCCAATATTCAGAGAAAATTGAGACAGGTGTGAGATTCAAACTGCTATATATCCAGCTGTCTTCAAGGTATTTTTCCCTGAAGGGACAACATTCTTTTATGAAGTGCACACTAAGGAGGAAATACAAAAGTTAGTCCAACAAAAAGTGAACTGTGAAACAGAACGTGGTTCTGCTTCTTGTTCCTCCTGTAAAAGCTTTTCTGTATTTCAACAGAAAATGCTGGAGAGAAGGACCGGAGCACAAGAGTTGACTAGAAAACTCAAGAGTACGTTGGAAATGAAACAGACAGAATATGGGCGATGGAGAACAATAATAAAACCAGTAACAATGTAGGATTACAATGCAATAATTATATTTGTGAAATATGACAGAACAAGAAAATCTGGAAATATTGGACTTCTCAAAATCTGTTGGATTTTGGGGGGGGGGGCTCTAAAGTATATGCCCTACTTCATGCCATTAACGTTTGGAAAAATGCTTTGGGGAGGGGAAGTGAGGGGAAAAAGCTAAGTAAAGAAAACACTTTCTTCCCTTAACACTACTTATTGTGCATGGTTTTCTTTGCATGCTATTTTTAAGTGTAATGGGGATTGTAAAAAGGTGTTTTTCTTTTTCTTCCCTTTTCTCTTTCTTCTTGTACAGTTTTGAGAAATATAGGCAATGCAATGATTAAAAAAACAGCCTGGTTACAAAGGTATGACAATGTTAACATTAATACACTCTTGCATGGGGAAATGACTGATTAAGAACCTTGGATTGATTGGTTTGGCGAGCAAGTGAATGAGGGAAGTACAGTTGTGTACACTTCCCATAAATGTAGATGTTCAAGTGTATTCACTGTTGCTGTCATTACATTTGGGTTATCTGCTTACAGGTAGCCCTCAGTCGGCCTGATTATCAAAGACTTGGGTCCTGCGTCGGTAGCTGTAGGGGTGCAAAGCATGCAGCTGATGCCATTACATCAGTTTTTCTTGCCCCAGATGTCAGGTGCCCCGATAATGGGAACTAATTATATACAAGGTTACACCTCCAACAAAAGTAAATACACCAGAAAACTTTAAGCCTAGTAAACAAGAATAGAGGTATAGTCAATAAAAGTCAGGGGGCTGGAGGGAGGGTAACCAGGACTGCAACAGTGAATATACTCTAACATCTACATTTATGATTAAGTGTACACAACTGTACTATGTTCTTAGTGTTTCACTGTTGCAGTCATTACATTTGGGTAGATTCCCAAAGCGAAGGAAGGGATGAGACAATTAGATAGCATTAGGACCAGCTATAAAGACCTGTAAGACTGCAGTGGCAAAGCCAGCTCTGGATTTACAAAAAAATTAGCAAGTGATAATGCATGAAGTAGGGCATATACTTTAGAGCCTCTCCCACAAATCCAACAGAACTCCAGGTAGCAGCTTCTAGGATGTCCCTGGTAGGGACACCTCTGAGAAAGGCTGTAGAGGTGAATGCAGCCCTGGTGGAATGAGGTCTTATCTCCTGTGGGGTAGGTTTTCCATGGTGCTTATAGCAGAATTACATGCAATGGCCTACACACTTAGAAATGGTTTGCTTTGAAATGGCCTTCCCCTCTGCCCCTGCAGCAAATGCAACCAGCAGCTATTCAGAGTTCCTGAGAGGCTTAGTCCTGTCCAAGTAAAATCTAAGTTGTCTGTGCACGTCCAAGGAGTACAGTTTTCATTCCCCTTTGTTCTGTGGATTAGAAAAGAAGGTTGGCAAATTACTGGACTGATTAAGGGCCAAACCGGATACCACCTTGAGCATAAAAGGATTGGTCCTGAGGGACACCCTGTCTGCATGAAAGATGATGAAAGGCTCCACTGCCATGAGGGCCTGTAATACAGGCACCCTTCTTGCTGAAGTGATGGCTAGAAGGAATGAAGGCTGTTTTCCAAGAAAGGAATTTCAACTCTGCATTCGCAGCTGGCTCAAAGGGAGGTAGAGTGAGCTTTTACAATACAAAGTTAAGGTCCCAGGGCTGGAGTAGGGGCTCTCCTGGGTGGTCTTAAGTTTTTGGCCCCTCTGAGGAATTGTTGCAGCAGTGGATGAGAGAAGAGGGGTGGTTCTGTATTATGTGCTGAAATGTTCAAGGCATGAATTTTGTTAGAAGAAAAGGAAAGGCCCTTGTGAAGCATCTCAGTTAATTATTGAAGAAAGTGCAATAAATTGGGCACTGTTGTGCCCATCCACTGAGTTTGGCTCCAGGAACAGAATCTTTTCCATTTTTCAGCACAGGATTGTCTAGTACTAGGCCGCCTTGCCTCCAGAATGACATCCATAAGTTGCTTACTGAGGGATGGTAATGGAGAGATCAGGTAATTAGCCAGGCTGCAAGGTTCAGGGTTTGAAGCTGTGGGTGCAGAATCTGGCCCTCCTGCTGGGACAGCAGGTCAGGGGTCTGAGGCAGGTGCCATGGTTCCAGCAGTGACACTGCGCAAAAGAGAGTACCAGTGTTGGCATGGCCAGTCTGGTGCATTCAGTATTGTCCTTGGTTTGTCTTGTTTGATCTTTAGTAGCACTTCGGAGAGGAGAGGCAGGGGGGGGGGAAAGGCATAAACTGATAGGTTTTGCCAGGTGAAGGACAGGGCATCCACTTTCCAAGTTTGTCTGTGGGGAGTCCTTGTGCAGAATTTGTCCAACTATTTCTAGGCTCCCCCATTTGTTTCTCAAAATGTTGAATATCTTTGGTTCCAGTTTCCACTCATGTGGGTCCATGAGACTTCTAAAACGAAGTACCACAAATAAACGAACCAACAGAATCAGAAGCAGGAAAAAAAAATTTTTAATTGACTAATTGTTTAATTGCTTGTATGGAGTGTTATTTAAAGCAGGTTGACTCTATTATTTGGTATTCTGATGAAGTCTCTTGACGCAAGCGGCTGTTAAAGTTTTACTACGCTATTACTGGGAGTTTTCCGTTACGTTCTGCAGATGGTTTGGTTTCCTGCTTCTGATTCTGTTGGTCCATGAGATTTCTGCTTAGATTGTCTGCCAGTGTATTTAGCTTGCCTGGCAGGAATTGAGCTTGCAGGTGCACTTGGTAGCTCAAGGCTGTGTTCCACACAGCCATGGCTAGTCAGCAGAAATGGTATGAGTGGGTTCCCCCCTGCTTGTTTATGTACCACATAACAGTGGTGTTTGTCCGTCTTTACCAATGATTGTCCTGGAAGAATGTGTTCCTTGAAGGCTGTCGGGGCATTCTGTACAGCTAACTTTTCTTTTTGGTTGATATGCAGGTGTATATGACTCAGGTTTCATTGGCCCTGAATGCACTGCCCTGTGCCAAGTAAGCCCGCCATGCATAGTCTGATGCATCTGTTAGGGTTTGGGAGGCAGGGGGTAGAGTGAATGGCAGTCAGTTGTTGTGGTGGCAGACCTCTGCCCACCAAAGGAACTCTGTCTTTAGACAAGGGATGACAGGAATCATAGACTCTAGGCCCTGAGAATGTTGACACCATAGGCTTTTTAGATACCGTTCTAGTTTCCTCATATGCACTCTTGAATAGCGAATTAGTAGAATGCAAGAGGCCATGAACCCCAAGGCTTGCAGTATTTTCCTTGCAGATAGCTCGGTCTTTGTAGCCATTACTTTGAAGTAGGCTGTCAAACTTGTTCCTCTGGCGCAAGGTAGGCAATCTAGGAAGTTGTATTCAAGCTTGCTCCCAGGAATACAATTTGTTGGCAGAGTACTAGATGCAATTTCTTTTCGTTTATGGTGTACTACAGAGAAGTTAGTAATTTCTTTACAAATGCCAGATTTAATAGCATGTCCTGGCTTTCTGCCTGAATTAAACAATCGTCCAGGTATGGGTATATCTGAATATTTCTTTGCCTGCAAAATGCAATGACTGGAGCTAGACACTTTGTGAATACCCTGGGCGCAGTAGATAAGCTAAAGGTCAGTGCAGAGAACTGATAGTGCATGCAGCCTGCTCTGAAGCGTAGGTATTTTCTGCAAGATTCCCTGATTGGGATGTGCAGGTAGGCTTCCTTTAAATCCAGTGTTGACAACCAGGCATTTGCCCTGCATGGGAAGCAGATGATGAAGAGTTAGCATTTTGAATTTTGGAATTACCAAAAAGGTGTTTAGGATTGACAGGTCAAGGATAAGACGCCAGGAATTGTCCTTTCTGGGTACCAGGAAAAGTCTTGAGTAAAAACCTTGCCCCCATTCTTGAACAGCTTTGATGTTTAGAAGAGAGAGAACCTGCTTTTGAGCCTCTGCCCACTGATTTGGGTGTAGGTCTGGCCAACCGTTTGGGGATGGTAAAGAGTGGGAGTGAAATCTGTATCCTGGGGAAACTATATTTAAAACCCATTTGTCTTGGGTAATGAGCTCCCAGTTTTTTGTATGCAGGGCAATCTTTCCCCCTAAAGGAACAGTCAGTTGGAGCAGGGCTTGGAAGGTTTAAAGTGAAGTCATTGTGGCAGTTTACCATAGGAGGGTGTCTTGCTACTTCCAGCTTTGGAAGTGGGAGCCTCCAATGCTTAGGCCTAGGAGTACCTTGAGACTGAGGCCTGGGTGGTCTGTTGGTTCTGGGTTTGGACTGAGAAGCCCTGGAAAAGGCAGGAAAAAAACAATTCTTAGAAGGCCAGTGCCTACTAAATCTGGGAGGCTGTACTTGTAGGAAATCGTTAACAGTTTGCATAGATTTAGCTTTTTCCTCCATCTTTTTAAGTACTTCTTCTGCTTGGCTGCCAAATAGGCGGTCTTGGTTTAAGAGAGCATCCAGTAATTTAGCTTTAACATGATCTGGCAAAGTTTATTCCTTAAGCCAAGCATGCCTTCCAAGTACAGACCCAGTGACAGCAGCCCTGCAAGATGCCTCTAATGAATCAAAACCACATTGCAAAGTATGTTTTCCAACTAGTTCAGCAGAATGCATTAAATCCTGTAATTCTTTATTTTCAGCACAGTCAGGAATCATCATTTTCTGTTTAAGCAAGCCAATAATATGCTGCTGATACTTTAACATATGAAACTGGCAGTTTAAGGCCCTAATGGCCAAAGTTGCAGAAGTGTAAACCTTCTTACCCCATCTGTCCAGGGCCCTGGAATCTCTATCAGAAGGGGTAGGGTTTTTGGCAGTAGTAGCCTTAATGCCTTTGGGTCCCTGTGAAATGGTATCAGGATCCACAGTAGGATTCTTAAAGAGGAACTTGTTAGAGTCAGGTACGCTGTAATACCAGTCAGGTTTTCTGGGAGCTGGGGGTAAAGTGTCAGGGGCCAGGCTAGATTCTAAGAAGGGATCATCTACAATGTCCAGTACAGGAGTGATAGCTAAAGGCCTGTGTTGAGGCAGGAGTAAGAATTCTCCAAGCCTCTTTTTGAAGTCACAGTAATCCTGGCTTTCCCAGCGGAAATGCTCCCTAAGAGTATGCAAAGTTTCACCGAAAGAGAAATCCTCTAGAGGGGAGGCAGAGGGAATGGAGTCTTCTGCATCATAATCCTCATAGATAGATAACGGCAACTCTTGGTCATCAGAAAAAAACAGAAATTTCAGAATCCTCATCAGAAGAATCGGAAGGAAAATCAGTTCTAGGTCTCAGAGGGAGAAGGGTGGCTTCCCCTGATTAGAGTAATAAGGTCTTCAGCCACTCATTTGTTTTTTAGGTATAGGGGCCTGACAAGGCAAGTCTGGGCGTTGGTTTTCTAGTCGTGGATTGAGATTTAGGCCTTGAAGAAGAAGATGGCCTCAGTTTAACATGCAAGTCAGTAGGCCTGAATAAACCCTCAGAAGCCGGTGCTGGCACAGCAGCTCCAGACCCATCCAAGGTAGAGACATCCGCAGGTTCCACTGTCTAAGAAGCATCTTGCTGCATACTGGACTCCGAATGGGTCTCAGTAGAGGCCTGCGAATCTGAAGTAGCTGGTATCAGGGGCTGCAAAAGCACCTCACTGAGTACCGGCGAACTAACGACTAGCTTAACAGAAGCATCGCTGGCAGCTTTGGACTTATGCGGCCTGTCTCTGTCTTTATCTTTGCGTTTTTTCGGAATGTCAGTAGTCGGGTGGCTTACCGAAGCCATTTCTGGATAATTGAACAGAGTACCAAAATATTTAGATGCAAAAATGAACAGACGATGAATAGTTCAAGGTTTGAATAAGGCACAAAACCGACAGCGATGGACGTTGTGGTCTGGGCCTAAGCAAGGAATGCAGTACGAATAAAAATCTTTATGAGGTATTTGCTTTCCACAAGAAATACAATTAACTTTTACCGACATCGGTTTAGAGCAAGAAAAAGCTTCCCCAACGGGGTACTTGAATTTGCTGAAGACTGTGGATCTGAAACTCAAAAACAAAAATTTCAGGAGTCGGTCAACTGGCACTTGCAAACTGCTTCTGCTTTGGGCACTGCACGACAAGAAAGACTGATGTAATGGTGTCGGCTGCATGCTTTATACCCCTGACTACCTGACGTCATGGAAGATGAGACGGTAACCGATGCAGGACCCAAAACTTTGATAATCAGGCAGACTGAGGGCTACCTGTAAGCAGAAAAGCCAAATATAATGACTGCAACAGTGAAACACAAACAACATTATTGGATATTGTGAAGCTTTTTTCTTCTAGCAACTGCATGTATGTGTACTAAGTAGCAATTCTGCAGCTGGTCTTCATGTCTCTATGAAGACAATCTGATAAAGAGAAAATGGAGATGGTCTGGTGGAAGGGGATTAGCTGAGTGAAAAGAAAAGAGAAACTGGTTAGGACATAATGTTGTCTGAAAACAGTCTGGGGTTTCCCAGCTGTAAGAGCTTTAAAGATAGCACACAACAAATTAGATAGTTTTCTAATTTTTTTTAAATGCAATGGGGATAGTAATATAAGCAGGTGCTTTTGTTTTTTTTTCTTCTTCTCCCTTCTTTTTTTTTTTGTCCAGTCTTAAGAAATGTAGGCACTACAATGAAAAAAAGGGGGGAGGAAGGGTCTAGTTAAGAGAGTATGACAAAAGAAAAATCAGTGTGCTTTTTCCCATGCTTGCATACGGAAATGACTGGGTTAAAAACCTAGCCGTTTTTCAGTAACATTTATTACAAGCATGTAAATGAAAAAGAATATTAAATATTATATGGCTTTTTCTGGTAAACAAGGTACTCTTAGCAGTTTTGTGTCTTGTTTGCATGTCACTAGAAGACAATTTGATAGAGAAATGGCTTTGAGAAAGTTTTTACTGAAAGCATTCAAGTGTTTTCTCAATTGGGAAAGCTATAAAGAAAAAAAGTCAAATAGCACTAACAGCACAGGCTGTATATGCGTCTTAGCATGACTAACTGTTTTTTGGCGAACTCTAGCATGTCTGTGTGGCTATCAACTTAAATTTTTTGTTCTTAATAGGAAGCAAAAACTTCAATACTTGAAGATGTACATAGTTTTGTGTTATTCTTAAGTTAATAGGTTTTAAGGGGGGTTGGGGCAGGTTTGTTCTGTTTCAGGGCTTTCAAAAAAAACGTCATCTAAGATGTGGCATAGGCTCAAATGGATATGACAAGAAACAACTGTATAAAAGGCCAACCTGCTGAACAGTATATGTAAGTAACAGAAAAGTAGGAACTAGACATTTAACAAAAAAGCAGTTGTACTAAAAGGTGGTAATAACTATGAAAATGATACCTTCTGTAATGTCTTTCAATCTCAATGGTCTTACAGATAAATATAAAAAAATAAAGTAGTGAACTATATTAAAAAATGTAGAGTGCAAATAGATATGCTGCAGGAGACACACCTGGAAAGAACTGAACATATGAATTTGATGAAGGGTTTTCAGGGTGCTTATTCAGCGGAATATCTAAAAGAAAAGAGGACTGCTTATATCAACTACAAGAGGAGCTCCAATAATGATAGAAGAGAGGAAAAAATATAACATTGGAAGATGCATATTACTAAGGGAATACTGGCTAGGGAGGAGGATTACACTGGCATGCATTTACATCCCATTTAAAACTGCTATAATGGTACTTAACAAAATTCTGAGAGAAATTATCAGCTTTCAGCAAGGAATATTACTGACATCATGGAAGAGGAGACCGCAACCGACGCAAGAACCCAAGACTTTGATATTCAGGCCGACTGAGGGCAACCCAAATGTAATGACTGCAACAGTGAAACACGAAGAACATCTCATATACAGATTTTCTATCGCATAGGAACATGTGCATTTAATTGAAGGTCTTGAAATGCATCCAATAACTATTTCAGATCATGCACCTATAACTAAAATAAAGCAAGATAATGAAATAAAAATGAGACACTGGCACTTTCCCACCTATCGGTTGAAAGGAGAGGAATTTAAGGAACGGGTTTTGGAATTAGTTCAGGAGCTACTACAGAAGATAGTATTTTCTACAGAAAACATTGGTAGAGGTGGGATAAAATTAAAGTGGAGTTTAAAAATAGGGTGGAAATAAAAAAGGGAGAATGCTAATGAAGTAACAAGAATTATTTAGAGGGACAGACAAATATTAAAGTATCGCAAAATGGGGGAATCTCTCAGAAGAAAAGGAGCAACTGCAGAAAGCTAAAATGAAAATATGGGATTACCATGATAACATGCTTGAGTTTAGAAAGATTCCGGCTCAGCAACTGTTTTTTTTTTTTAAATAATTCTAGAGCACAAAAACTTTAAGCACATCTCAGGCAACAGAAAGTGGATAGGGCTGTCACCAAGCTTAGGGAGCTTATAACAAGGAATTCAAGAGATCCTGTAGAAGTATTACTAATACTTCAGAAATTTTATTAAAGTTTGTATAAAGTACAGAAATATGGAAGTCAAGAACAGGTACAAATAGAAAGGTTTATGAAAGAATTAAATATGCCAAGGTTAGAGCTACATGAAGCTCAATTACTAACAGTTAAGGTTAGGAAAAGAGGAGATAAAAATGGCTACGTATAACCAATCTACAGGGAAGTCCCCAGGAATAGATGGCATTCCTGTGGAAGATTTGAAGTTAAGAGAGAAAAAGAGAGAGATCTGGAAGGTTTTACTTAACAGTATTTTATGAGGAGAAGTGCCAGCATTCTGTGGTAACAGAAAAACCTAGAGACGGTAAAGGTTCATCGGAACGCGATTCATACAAGCCCATTTCAATACCAAACCATGACTATACAGTGTTTATGCCTATAATGGCTAAAGAATGGAAAAAGTAATATCAAAATGGATAGATATGGATCAGTGTGATTTTCTGGAAGGAGGCAAACATTTGACAATACTAACAGAACACTGATGATCCAGGGGGAAGCAGAATGTAAGAAACCACCACTTTTATTGATGGGTCTTGATGCTGAGAAAGCATCTAACAGATTAGATTGGGACTTCATGAGCAGGGCAATAAAAGCATTTGCTTTCCCTGACGCAATTATAAAATTGCTTAGAAGTATATATGAGGGATCGAAGACGAAAATTAAAGTGGGCAGGTCCTATCTGATCACTTAAGCAGAAGTTTAAGAACCAGGCAGGGTTGTCCACCTTCCCCATTGTTGTTTGCATTATGTTTACAACCACTGGCAAAGAAAATAAGGGACTCAGGAATTCCAAGGATATAATTGGTATAGCAGTCAGGAAAAGTTGGCTCTATTTGCAGATATTATTTTATACACGTTAAAACCAGAAAAGGACATTACAGTGTTGTGGTACATTTTAAGACAGTTTCAAATCTTCTCGGGATACAAAATTACTGAAGCTAAAACAAAGGCAATAGTAGTAAATTATGTACCCACACATGAATCAGTCCAACAATATCCATACTTATGGGGACATGATAAAATGAAGTATTTAGGAGTATGGATTAGAAATGACTGTTGCGGCAGCTAAGGATATGTGAGAAGAAACTAAACAGAAGATATACAAAAAATGAGAAACTGGAAGCTTTGTTATATGGATATTAAGATACAAGCCATTAAAATGCTTTAGTCCTTTATCAACCAGAGGGAGAAGCTATGGATAGCAAGTAAAACAGCTGAAGGGTTTTATCTGGGAAGGGAAGACAGCAAGGGTCAAGTGGGATACGATGATTCTTCCAATAGAAGGCAGACTAGGATTACCCAATTTGAAGGGGTATTTGACAGCAACACAGTGAAGGGTCTTGCACATTACCAAGCAGAAAACGATAATTCAAAGTATAAAGGAATGATGATGATACAGGGAGGAAGCTCAGAAAATGAGGAAAGATTGGGATTTTGGGTGCAGACTCTTAAGGAGAGCAAAAATCAGAGAGAGTATTATACTCAAAAAATAGCAGGGAATATTCTAAGAACTAATACAGCATGAGAATGGAGAAAAGAGTTTTTGCCAATAAGGATAAAGTACAGTTTTGTACCTACCAAAAATGTAGATGTCCGATAGATATGCAACTGCAGTCCTGACATATGGGTTGTCCTGCCTCAGGCAGCCCTTCGGTCGGCCAGATTCCAAAGTCCAGGTCCGGCGTCGGCTGATGTCGCCTCCTCCCCGACGTAAGAGCGGCTGGAGTACAAAGGCATCAGCCGACGCCATCTTCTTCAGTGTTTCTTGCCCCAGATGCCAGGTGCCCTCCAAGGAAGGCTAAATTTTGTGAATGGATAAACAGAAAAAAACAGACATGCACAACAGTAATAAACAGATACACCATAACAAATAACCCCAGCTGGTGGGCAAGGGGAGAAAGGACCAAAAAGGAAAACCAGAGGGGTAGGAGGGAGGGTAAACCTGACTGCAGTTGCATATCTATCAGACATCTACATTTATGGTAGGTACAAAACTGTACTATGTCCTTTAAGAATGCAACTGCAGTCCTGACATATGGGTTGAATACCATAGCCAAGCTGGGGGTGGTAGGACTAAGCAAGAGATGGTGTAGCTAGAAGGCCCTGCAGGACTGCCGAAGCAAAGCCTGCTCGGGATCTGGAGTATAATGGCAGGTTGTAGTGTTTAGTAAATGTATGCACGGAGCTCCATGTAGCAGCCTCTAGAATATCTTTTGTAGCCACTCCTCTTAGAAAGGCTGTGGATGTGGCCATAGCTCTGGTGGAGTGTGGTCTAATATTAGCTGGCACACTTTTTCCATGGAAAGAGTAACAGAATCTGATGCAGTGACCAATCCATTTTGAGACAGTTTGTTTGGTGACTGCTTTTCCTTGCGCTCCAGCAGCAGAGGCCACAAACAGTTGGTCAGACTTCCTGGTGGACTTTGTTCTGTCCAAGTAGTAGTGTAGTTGTCTGAATGTCTGAAGTATGCAGCAGCTTTTCCCCTGTATTTTGAGGGTTAGGAAAGAAAGTAGGCAGGTGAATTGCTTGGTTTAGAGACACTCTGGATATCACCTTAGGCATGAATGAAGGATTGGTCCTAAGGGAAACTCTGTCCTGATGAAAGATGAGAAAAGGAGGAACTGCCATGAGGGCCTGTATCTCCGAGACTCTTCTTGCTGAGGTGACTGCCAACAGGAAAACCGTTTTCCAAGAGAGAAATTGCATTTCTGAAGATGCTGCTTGTTCAAAAGGAGGAAGAGTTAATTTTTCCAAGACGTAATTGAGGTCCCATGCAGGAATTGGAAGTTTCCTTGGAGGTTTAATATTCTTTATGCCTCTTAGAAACTGTCGTAGCAAGGGATGCGAAAATACAGGTGGATCACAGTTGTAGTGTGCTGAGATAGCTGAAGCATGGATTTTGATGAAATAGTATGAGAGGCCACTGTGAAACATTTCTGCCAAGTATTCTAATATCTGAGGTATGTTCATCAGTGATGCATCCTGGTCCTTGTTGACATTCCAGATGGTGAATCTCTTCCATTTGGCCGAATATGTTTTTCTGGTAGAAGGTCTGCGTGCCTCCAGCAAAATTTCCTGAACTTTTTCGGAGAGGGAGTCATGGGTCACAGTCATGGAACTCTCCAAGCTGTCAGCTTTAAGGTTTGCAGGTTCTGATGAACAGTCTTGTAATTGTGTTGAGTCAGGAGCAGAGGCCATTGAGGTAAGGGCCACGGTTTGGTTTGAGTTATGCTCAGTAGCAGTGGATACCAGTGTTGCCTTGGCCAGTCTGGAGCTATCAAGATTCCTCTTGGTTGTTCTGCCTTGATCTTCAGTAACACCTTGGTGAGCAAAGGTAGAGGAGGGAATGCATAAATTGTTAGAGCATTCCAGCTGAAGGAAAGAGCATCCGTTCTCCAAGCTAGAGGATGGTGTATCCTTGTGCAGAACCTTTCCAGGTGATGATTGAGATGAGATGCAAAGAGGTCTATGTCTGGTCTTCCCCATACAGATGTTATTTGTGAGAAAATGTGTGGGTGTAGCATCCATTCGTGTGGATCCAAGAAATTTCTGCTCAACCTGTCTGCCAGAACATTGTCCTTGCCTGGTACAAACTGGGATTGCAAGTAGATGTTCAGCTTCAGGGACTTTTCCCAAAGAATCATTGTTAGTCTGCAGAGGGGGTAGGAAGGAGTGCCCCCTTGTTTGTTTATGTACCACATGACAGTGGTGTTGTCTGTTCTTATTAGTAGATGACCTTGCTGAAGAGATTTTCCAAAGGCTTCTATTGCATGTATCACTGCCAACATCTCTTTTTGATTTATGTGCTGATGCATTTCCATGGGAGTCCATTGCCCTTGAATGCATCCGCCGTCCATGTGCGCCCCCCATCCATGGTCTGAGGCGTCTGTTGTAATAGTTTGACTTGTTGGAGCTTTGTTGAAAAGCATGCCTTCGTTTAAGTGACTTGCTTGAGCCCACCACAAAAATTCCCTTTGCAGGCATGGTATGAGTGGTATTAGGTCTTCTAGGTTGTGGCTGTGTTGCGACCACAAGCTTTTTAGGTACCATTGCAGCTTTCTCGTGTGTAGTCTTGCCAGAGGGATTAGAAGAATGCAAGATGCCATGAACCCCAGGGCCTGCAAGGTCTTCCTTGCGGTCAGGTGGGTTAGTTTTGCTAGGCTTTTGAAGTAATCTGTTAAATGCTCTTGTTTCTCCTCTATAAGGAAAGCCATTTGTAGCTGTGTGTCCAGCTTTGCTCCTAGAAAAATAATCTGTTGGGATGGCAGTAATCTTGATTTTTGAATGTTGACTGTGTATACCAAAGCCTGCAGCAATTGAATGACATAGTCCAAGTGGTTTATCAAGGTTTGCTGTCTGCTTGTATGAAAGGTAAGTCATTGTGATTGTCCCTGCGGTGCAGGTGAACTACCTGTGCCACTTCTCTGATTTTGTGGTTGCCATTGGCGTCCCCTGTAGGAGCCTCGGTATTGCCCTCTACCTCGTGCACGCCTGTTCTTTCCCCTTTGAAACTTGTCAGTCTGGAAAGGACCAATTCTTTGAAGGCCAATTCCTGCTGAACCTTGGTGGCTGAACCTGGAGGAAATCCTTTACTGTCTGTACTGATTTTGCCTTCTCCTCAATAGATTTCAACACATCCTGAGCATTAGTACCAAAAAGCTTCTGTTTATCCAGAGGTGCATCCAGGAGCTTTAACATGATCTGGCAGTGGCTGTTCTTTCAACGAAGCATGTCTACGGATAACAGCCCCTGTCATAGCTGCCCTACATGAAGCCTCCAATGCATCATAACCACACTGTAGAAAATGATTACTAACCTGCTGGGTTATTATGAACCAAATCCTGCAATGCCTTTGTATCTATAGGCTCAGGAGAGGCTATCTTTTTCTGAAAATCATCCAGTAAATAATCCTGGTACTGAAACATATGAAAAAGGCAGTTAAGTGACCTCATGGCAAGTGTGGAAGAGGTATAAACTTTTTTACCCCATCTCTCCAGGGACCTTGCTTCCCTGTCCGCTGGCAGTGGATTCTTGGTGGAGGAGGTAGCCACTCCTTTGGGGCCCTGTGAAATAGTTTCTAGATCCACAGAGTGGGCCTTAAAGAGATGCTTGTGAGTGTCAGGAACCCTGTAATATCTGTCTGGCTTGACAGGAGCAGGAGGGAGAGAATCAGGGGAAGCACTGGAGTCAGAGAATACATCATCCAGGACATCCAAAACTGGAGGGATAGCTAAAGGTCTGTGCTGGGGTAACTTAAGGAAGGTACGTAGCCTTTTCCTAGAATCAGAAAATTCCTGACCCTGCCATTTAAAATGTTCCCTCATGGAGTGGAGAACTTCACCGAAAGAAAAATCCTCTGGAGGAAAGGCAGAGGGAATTGATTCCTCAGCATCTGAGTCCTCATAGGCCTGGAAGGATTCTTCTTGGGTATCTGAATGCTCTGAATCCCCAGAGGCTTCATCTGAAGAGAGGTTGTCTGCCTGCTCAGTCCTAGGCCTTTTTTCTGCAGGCGGCTGAGAACCTCTGTCTGGGTGAGGCTGAGACCCCCTGATAAGAGAGATTAGATCTGCAGCAAGAGACATGATCTGTCTATCAGAAGAAGGGGCCTGAGAAGTAGGTTTTGGATGGGCCTTGGCCTGGCTGGCGGCCTTAGCATGTGCAAAGGCCTTGATGGACATAGATACAGGAGGCCTAGCTGCCCCACGTGCAGGGGTAACTTTGTCCACAGGAATGGTGTCGGGTAGATCCAGAACTTCGGTTTCTGGAGGAAAATCAACAACCGGCACCGGTGTAGTCTCCGGGACCGAAGAACATGTTAACGCGGTGTCGTCGGCCTGGAGCGGTTGAATTACCGCTTCCGAAGGGACCGAAGCACTCGCGGAGGGCTTAGGCGTTATTTCGGTGGAAGACGCGGGCTGAGGATGTCGGTCCCGGTCCTTTCGTTTTTTGGTAGTTTGTGCTGTCGGTTGTTCCGACGGCATGATGTAAGCGTAGTATTCACCAAAAAAGTCTTCGGCAAATTCTGCCCGGCACCTGAGTGTGCTTATTAAAGCAAGCACAGGCAGCACAGGCAGAGACGTCGTGGTCTGGGCCCAGTCAAGGGAGGCAGTAAGAATGGAAGTCCTTATGAGGTATTTGTTTACCACAAGACAAATAAGAAGTTATGTACCTACCATAACGTTCCATGTTAGTTGTCTTCTCTCGCCTTCTTTCTTGCTTGATGGGTTCGGAGCAGATCCTCGGCTCCGACTCGGCACTTGCTAAGCTCGAGAGTCACTTTTACCAGCTCGAGGCAGCCCCATATCCCATGATGCAAGGCGGTAAGTACCCAGATCTCGTTTGATGACAAAGGGCAATAGCACCAAGCATAAATACTTCCCAAAGGAAGAAAGAAAGCCTACAGGATGAAAGAAGGACCAGTTCTGAATGGTCTTCAGCATAACAATCTCTTGTAGAAAGGTCTGTCCAGGCCTGGGGAAGGAGGAGGGTCGCAAGAAAGAAGGCGAGAAGACAACTAACATGGAACGTTATGGTAGGTACATAACTTCTTAATGTTAAGTTGTCAATCTCGCCTTCATTCTTGCTCGATGGGACCGTGTCCCTAGCACCTCTATCCTGGGTGGCTCAACGGAACAGACTCTTGAGGACTGTAGAGCCAAAACTGGCTCTGTCCCTGGAGGCCAAGTCCAATTTGTAATGAGAAACAAAAGTATGAGGAGTGGCCCAAGTGGCCGCTGCACAAATAGTGTCTAAAGGAAGTCTAGCTTGAAAGGCTGTAGACGTAGCTAAGCTCCTAGTTGAATGTGCTTTAGGTTTTGAGCACAGCTGTTTTCCCCTGAGCAGATAAATTTCAGAGATGACAGAAGAAAGCCATCTAGATAAAGTCACTTTAGAGACAGGAAGGCCTTTCCTGTTGTCCATAGGAAACAAAGAGTTGATCGGATTTCCTAAATTGTTTAGTTCTGTCCAAATAATATCTGAGTTGGCGGTGGACATCAAGATAATGTAATTTTTGTTCCGATCTGTTTGAATAGTTTGGAAAAAATACAGGGAGTTCAATGGATTGATTCAAATTAGACTTTGAGGCGACCTTAGGCAAAAAGGTCGGATTAGTTCTCAATGATACTCTGTCCTTGTGAAAGACCAAATAGGGGGGTCGAACCGAAAGAGCTTGAAGTTCAGACACCCTCCTGGCCGATGTAATAGCTACTAGGAATAATGTTTTCCAAGAAAGAAATTTTAGGGAGCAAGAAACAGCTGGCTCTAAGGGCTAGGGATAGACCGGTGCAGCTGACCGGATTGGTGAACCAGAAGATCTGGCACTGGGTCCAGATGCCATGGCTGCACCAAAAGGTGACGATGGAGGAACGGAAACCAAATTTGTCGAGGCCAATAAGGAGCAATGAGAATCATTTTGGCTCTCAAAACGGTAGCTTTCTGGATAACCTGAGGGATTAGAGGAAAGGGAGGAAAGGCATAAAGAAGTCCCTGGGGCCAATCCTGGGTCAGAGCGTCTCTGGGGGGATGGCCTGACAGAGGGAAGAGAGAGAAGAAGTCTGGGCATTTTCTGTTTTGGGGAGTAGCAAAAGATCGCAACATGGGACCCCATTCCAGAAAAATCTCCTCCACTATAGACTGCTTGAGAGACCACTCGTGAGGCATGAGAATAGCTCTGCTCAATCTGTCCGCTAAAATGTTGGTTTTCCCAGGGATGTGCGTTGCTACCAGAAACCGATGAGAGGAGATCGCCCATTGCCACAGTCTGAGCGCTCGACACAAGGGGTAGGACTTGGTTCCGCCCTGTTTGTTGATATACCAAACTACAGACATGTTGTCTGTGTGGACTGCAATCGTCCCTACAGGAAGAGAGTCGTTGAGGGCTTGCAACGTTAAAAGCACTGCTCTCATCTCTAGGACATTTATGTGCAGGTGGTACTCGAGCGGTTGCCACGCCCATGAACCATCCTGCCCTGATAATGCCGCCCCACCCCATCAGGGAGGCATCCGTGGTGACAGTGCCTACCGGGGATGCGGGTACAAAGTGTCTGCCTTGGTGAATCTGGGGAGAAGTGATCCACCAAGCAAGATGATTTTGCAAATCTGTGTCACCAGAATTTGGTGACGCATTGGAAGTTGTTGGTAAGACCACTGAGTGAACAACATCCACTGAAGAAGGCATGTAGAAGCGAGCCAGGGAAGAAGAGTAATGGCCGCAGCCATGAGACCTAATACTTTTAGAACCATTCTGGCCTGTACCTTCTTGTTGGCTAGAATGATCCTGACATGACTTTGAATGTCTGAAACTCTTTGGTCTGTAAGGGTAGCTGACATCCGAACAGTGTTTAAGTTTGCTCCTATGAAAGTAATAGACTGGCAGGGCAATAAGGATGACTTTTCGAAGTTGATCGAGATGCCCAAATGAGAACAAAGATTTATTGTGTAATCCCTGGCTTGAATAAGCTGATGCCTGGTGGTGGCTGACAGGAGCCAGTCGTCGAGATACGGAAACACCTGGAATCCTTGACGTCTCAGGTGAGCCGTGACCACTGCCATGCATTTGGTGAACACTCTGGGGGCTGTGGTGAGACCAAAGGGCAGGGCTCTGAACTGGAAATGACTGGACCCCAGCCGAAAGCGGAGAAATCTCCTGGAGCGTCTGTGAATTTTTATGTGATAGTACGCATCCTGAAGATCTATTGAGCACATCCAGTTGTCCTTCTGCAAGAAGGGCAGAATCGATTGAAGAGTGACCATTCGGAATCTTGTCTTCCTCACAGATTTGTTGAGTCTGCTGAGATCCAATATTGGTCTCCAGTCTCCCGTCTTTTTGGGGACCAAAAAGAACCTTGAGTAGATTCCGGGCTCTGAATGGTCTGTTGTAACTGGCTGAATGGCTCTTTTTTGCAGTAGTTTTGAGACTTCCAACTCTGCAATTTCCCTTAGACCGGGTGGTACGTCTGGAAGGGAATTTGAGGGATAGAAAGGACTTTCCTCGAAAGGAATTTTGTAACCCTCGGATATGATCGACTGTACCCATCTGTCTTGAGTGAGAGAACGCCAGGCTTCTGGGTACAGTGATAGTCTTCCCCGACTGCCTCCAAGGAGGGACAGCCGGGCAACATCTCAGGGATGCTGAAAGGGCTTGTCAGAGAGAGACTCTCTGTTTCCCTGGTTTTGTGGATCCCCTCTGCCTCTAGAGCGTCTGTTGTTGTTACCCCTCTGCCTCTAGGGGTAAACTGACCACGTGAATCCGGCGTGACTCCTTGGGATTTGGAACCACTTTTTGCCACCCTTCTGTCCTTTGGGATAAGGTCTAGAAGGGGTGGAAAAACGGACCCCTACGGCAGAAAGTTTTGCCGCCCTGCTCACACCTGGTCAACGTTTCCTTCACTTGAGGGCCAAACAGAGCTGACACATCAAAGGGAGAGTTTGTGAAGGACGCCTTAAAGGGATCTGCAAAATTACATAGTCGCATCCAGGCTTGGCATCTAAGAGCCACACCTGTACCTGCGCCCCTATTCGCTCCATCAGCAGCATATGATGTAAGCCGCATGGAGGAGTTTGCAATGGAGTTAAGGGTTCCTAGCTGTGAAGCAATTTTTTCCTGAGCCCCCGCAGCTGTAGGATCCTGCACAACTTCACCTAGCTCCTTAAGGATATCCCTTTGGAGTCTGGTGAAGTGACAAAGATAGTTCAGCGAACGCATAGCAAAGGTCGCTGAAGAAAACATCCGCTTACCATATCTATCCATGGTCCTAGAGTCCTTATTAGGAGGATGGACAGGTACGGAAGGATCTGCAAGTTCCTTCTTGGTGGCAGCCGCCACCACCATGGCATCAGCGGGACACCTTTGTAAGGAATTGCTTGTCCGACGGGGCAGTAATAAATTTAGAAGGCCTCCTAGGGACAGGCTCTACAGAGTCAGGAGCAGTCCACGCCTTTCGAGCAATAACCTGCATAAGGGGGTCGAAAGGCGGAGACACCCAGGAGGTGGAGGGCCGAGATCCAAACGCCTCCAGGTATACTGACTCATCCTCAGAGGGATTGTTGGTGGGCCAGTTTCCCCTCTGTCTAAGGAGTTCTAGGATGTCTGAGAAGGAGACATCCTCAGAGGGGGATCTTGGGGATCCCTCTGACTCATCTAAGTCAGTATCCAAAGTGATAGACTCGGGGGAGTCTACGTGTTTCCTCTTACAAGTCCTCTTCCGCGGAGGATCACCCGACAAATCAGGAGAATCCTCAGAAGAGGGGGATATTCCCAGTGGGGAAACCTGAGGCGGAGGATCTCTGGGTCCGGGAGCAAGAGAAGTGGCAGAGGTGTCAACAGGCACTATAGAGGGAGGAGCTAAGGGAACAGACTGCTGGCTGAGTCCAGAGGCCAGCACACTCTTCATCACCTCGAAGGCTCCCCTCCCAGGGAGGTCCGAGAGAACCCGCTCTGAAGAGCTAGGAACTCAAGGACCCACCGAAAAGGAAGGCTCCGAGGCAGATGTCGGAGCCGAGCTCACCAAGGCCGAGGCTCCAAGGGGAAGAGTGGGGTCAGACAAGGGTCCGATGCCACTCACCCCCTCGGAGGAGACCAGGGAAGCCCGGCCACCGAATCCCTCTAAGGAAGGTCTCGAAGAGGAGATAAGAGTAGAGGCTGAAGGAGCAGAAGGGGGTATCTGTCCCTCAGCCGTAGCAGAAACTATTCCCAAAGACTCCAACTCCAAACTCTGGGGTAGAGTCGAAGGAGGAACTGCAATGGGGTGTGGACTAATAGTCGTCTGCTGAGACGGACTATGTAGCATTTGGGCCAGTGCCTGTGACTTTAGTAGTCTACTGACCACTCTCTCCAAATCATGGTCAGAAAGCCTGGATGACCTTGAAGATCGGCTCCGATGGCTCCGCTCCGAGAGGAGAGGCGAAGCCGAAAGTATCGGCTCCAAGGAAGGGGACCTAGACCTTTTCCTCGAAGGAACCATCGGAGCCGATGAAACTACTGCAACTGTCGGAGCCGACAACTTATCTGCACCGACAGGTAGCTTCGATGTATCGGCTCCAGCCGGAGCCGATACGGCCATAAATGTAAGGGTGTCGGAGCCGATCGGAGCCGACACCGATGCCTGGGCCACATGGTGGTCGGAACCGATCGGAGCCGACACCGAAGTGGTCGAACCAGAGTCGGCACCGATAGCCATCGGTGCCGAAGGTTTAGGTAATTCCAGAATCGGCTCCAGCCGAGCCGATCTCGACTCTGAATGAGTCGGAGCAGAGGCCACAGGCTTGGACACAGAAGCCTGGGCCTTGGAAGACTTAGAAGTCTTAGATGGGGCCGACTTAGCAGGAGAGCCCTCCGGCTTAAGAAGGCCCCTCAAAATCAATTTATTTCTTCTTTCCTGCAGGACTCTCTGGCTAAAAGAATGACATATAGCACAGGAGTCCTGCAGGTGAAGAGGCCCCAGACAGTACAGGCAAGAAGTGTGACCGTCTGTCAGAGACATCTTCTGACAGCACGAGTCACACTTATTAAAGCCTGAGACCCTTTCTTTAGACATGGTGTAAACACACACACACACACCAGTCCAAGAAATAAAATTAAATATACCAAAAAGTATTACTAACAGACACACACACACACCCTAACGGGGGGGGGGATGGGATGGGTTTTAGTCTGACTAAACGTTTAGAGAAGACAGGGAAATTTTCTGTCAGAAAGGAATTAAAATGAAGTTAAAACTAATAATTTAAGGTTTTTTTGAAAAAAGGGGCTAAAATAGTAAAGTAATAATTCACTTACCAGGAGCTGGTAAAAGGAGGACCTCATCAGCGAAGCGGCAAACGAGATCTGGGTACTTACCGCCTTGCATCATGGGATATGGGAATGCCTCGAGCTGGTAAAAGTGACTCTCGAGCTTAGCAAGTGCCGAGTCGGAGCAGAGGATCGGCTCCGAACCCATCAAGCAAGAATGAAGGCGAGATTGACAACTTAACATCAATTATTAACTTTCTCAATTTGTTCTGACATCGGCTGAGGCAAGAAAAAATGTTCCCCAACGGGGTACTTAGCTTTTAGATGACTTCGGTAACTGAAAACACAGGGGCTGACCGACCGGCACTTGCGAACTGCTTCTGCTTCGGGCACCACGGCAAGAAAGACTGAAGAAGATGGCGTCGGCTGATGCCTTTGTACTCCAGCCGCTCTGACGCCGGGGAGGAGGCGACATCGGCCGACGCCGGACCCGGACTTTGGAATCTGGCCGACCGAAGGGCTGCCTGAGGCAGGACAACCCATACATCAGGACTGCAGTTGCATTCTTGAAGGACATCTGTTGGTTAGGGATTCAGATAATATGCAAGAGGGGGCTGGAATTTATTGGAGAAAGCTGGCAAAGGAGTCAAGGTATTGGGAGCAAATAACTAGAAAGGAAAAGGTAACAGAATGGGAAGAGGCCAAGAATTTATTTGGACTGCAGGTTAGAGATTGCACATACTCTCTCAATCCTTGACAGAGAAGGCAAAGAATGAGAAATAGGGGGCTCCTGAATGAAAGACCAGGACTGGTAGAGTTTTTGATAGAATCTAGAACAGACACTGCCATTCAAAAAGGAATAATTAGTAAAGCATATAAAATATTGCATGATAATTATAACAATCAGAGGAGCTTAGATAGGATTGGGAAGGGACACTGGATAAGCAATTTACAGAGAGACAATGGGGGATATATACAACAAAGTCTAGAAGATTTAGGATCTTTGCCTGGAAGTGTTTACATAAAAAGAAGTTATGTCTTACCATAACGTTCCATCTGTGTTGTTGATCTTCGTTCAGTCATTACTGATGGGTTATCGGTTCCGTCCTCAGAACCGTGCCGGCCATATGCCAAGCTTGCATCAGCCAGAAACTCTCGAGCTAATAAGTTAGCCAGCATGCCTCTCTCCCCGTTACCTCAGATCGAGTTTGCAAGTTGTAGAAAGAAGCAGAGGCTACCTCTGGTCAAAATGACCTGCTGTAATAGGACAATGAGATCCACTAGAAACCTTGAGAGGGGAAAGGAGGGTGGGAAGTAATGACTGAACGAAGATAAACAACACAGATGGAAGGTTATGGTAAGACATAACTTTTTTATCTGATGTTGTTTATCTTCGTTTAGTCATTACTGATGGGACAGAATCCCCAGCTACCTTTATTCCTGGGAGGCCCTCATGGAAGGACATTCCTGAGCATCAGTGAAGCTCTTCCTCTAGAGGTCAAATCCAATTTGTAATGAGTGATTAAAGTATGAGGTCTGGCCCAAGTTGCAGCTGCACACATGTCATTTAGAGAAGCTCTAGCATGAAAGGCAGCAGAGATTGCTACTGAGCTTGTAGAATGGGCCCTTACAGTTCAAGTTAAAGGGATGTTGTGCGTTTTGTAAATAAATGTTACACAGTTTTTCAACCATTTAGCCAATGTGACCTTAGAAACGGGACATCCTAATCTAGGTCCAGAAAAAGCCAGAAATAAATGATCTGACTTGCAAGAAAGTCTAGTCCTGTCCAAATAAATACGGATTTGTCTGTGAATGTCTAGGGTATGTAGGTAATACTCTCCTCTGTTTGAATGATTGGGGAAGAAAACTGGCATGTCAGTTGTTTGGTTTATAGACCGTTCAGAAATCACTTTAGGCAGAAAGGATGGATTAGTTCGCAGTGATACTCATCTTTATGGAAAATAAAATAGGGGCTTTTGATGCATAAGGCCTGGAGTAAAGAAATATTTCTGGCAGAAGTAATGGTGACGAGAAACCAAGTCTTCCATGATAGAAACTTGAGGTCACAAGAGGATGCCGTTTTAAATGGAGGCGCTGTCAGGGTTAAACACTAATGACAGGTCCCAAGGCTGTGTTGGTTCTCTAAATGGGGTTTTCAAGTGAATCATACCTTTTAAAAAAGTTTTGTACAACTTTTGTGACATACGTGAAGAATCTTGGTAACCGTTGTGAAAATTAGATATAGAAGCTGATAATTCAGATTGAAAAAATTTGAGAGGTATTCCAATACTACAGAAAACAGGAGCTGAAAAAGGATCCATACATTTTTCTTTTAAGCATATGGTAAATCTTTTCCACTTCCTGAGGTATGTTAGTCTGGTGGAAGATTTATGAGAGGCAATAAGTATTGTCACACACTGGGGAAGAAAGGTCATGTTGCCTGGCAATCAGAAGAAGTGAAGGAGGCAAGCTGTGAGCTTCAGGCTGGTCAAGTTGGGGTGAATCAGTTTCTACGGATGAGAGATCAACTCGGGTGTTGGACTGAGAATCCATGGTCGATCTAGCAGTTGAGGCCATAGAAAGGGAAAACAGATTTGTCGAGGCCAATATGGCACAATGAGGATTACTTTGCTCTTCAACTGGCGGGCTTTCTTCAGAAATTGAGGAATGAGGGGGAGAGGAGGAAATGCAAAAAGTAGACCCGAGAGCCAATCGTGAACTAGAGCATCCCTGGGAAACTGTCCCTGAGGGGGGATCAGGGCAAAATAGTTGCTGCATTTGTGGTTGGTTGGGGAAGCAAAGAGGTCACAGCAAGAATAGCCCCAGAGGTTGAAAATCTCCACCGTCATTACAGGATTGAAGGACCACTCGTGAGGTTGGAGAATGCACATGCTCAGTTAAGCTGCTATCACGCTGGAGCTCCCGGGAATGTGCATTGCTATCAAAAAGAGGTTGGTAGCTATCGCCCATTGCCATATCCTCATGGCCTTCCGACACAGTGGGTATGATTTGGTTCCGCCTTGTTTGTTGACGTACCAAACTACTGACATGTCTGACTGTATTGCAATAGTCCCTGATGGAAGGATGGAGTGGAATGCTTGCAATACTAGAAGCACCACCCTCAGTTCTATGACACTGATATGCAGATGGGCCTCTAGTTCTGACCAAGTGCCTTGGACAGTCTCCCTGAAACAGCTCCCCCACTCCATCAGAGAGGCATCCGTGGTCACAGTAGCCTTGAGCTGATAGGGATGAAGGGACGAGACCACTGTAGAGAGTTCTGCGACATCCACCAGATTAAATCCTGTTTGCACCTTTGAGTTGCATGATTTTTTTAAAGACAGAAGGTATTTTAATGGGTACCACTGGGTGAGCAGTAGCCACTGGAGGAGTCTCATATGAAGTTTTGCAAGGGGAACAATGGTAATAGAGGCTGCCTTCGACCCCAGCAGCTGAAGAAACAAGTGAGCTGTGGGTCTTTCTTGAGAAAGAATCTGTATCAATTGCTGTTTTATCCTTTGAAATCTGTGGTCAGGGAGAGATGTTGTGCAATTTCTTGTGTCTAGAAAAACCCCGATAAACTCTAGAAACTGAGAAGGGGTAAGACTGGACTTTCGCTAGTTTATAAAAATGCCTAGGCTTTTGGCTGTGTGAAGAGAGTATGCCAGGGCTTCTTCCAGTAGACACCTGGTGGGGGGCGGTAATGAGCCAGTCGTCTAGTTATGGAAACACCTGGAATTCTTGAAGTCGCAGGTGGGCTGTGATGACTGCCATGTACTTGAATACTCTGGGGGCTGTAGAGAGTTCTAAGGGCAGTCCTCAAAACTGGTAATGACTGGCTCCCGCACAGAAGTGGAGAAATCTCCTAGATGGCTGTCCACTTTTATGTGGTAATACGCACCTTGAAGATCTATACAGGACATCCAATTGTCTTTTTCCAGCAGAGGAAGGATAGACTGTACCGTGACCATCTGGAATTTTTTTACCATTGCATATTTAACAGACTGAGATCCAAAATTGGTCTCCAGTCCCCGGTCTTTTTTGGCACTAGAGAGAGTCTCGAGTAGAATCCAGATCCTATCTGGTCTGGGGAGACTATTTGGATGACTTTTTGTAGCAGCTTTGATATCTGTAGTGCTGCTTCTTCCCTTTGACTAGAGTAAGTTTCAGAGGGGGACAGGACAAAGATTGAAGGGGATGTGATAGCCTCTGGTGATAATCCACTGTATCTAAGAATCTGTGGTTATGATTTGCCAGGCATAAGGGTACAAGGAGAAATGACCCCCAACTGCTTCCAGAGGTAAACAGCTGGGCCGCCCTTCAGGAGCGCTGGTAGGGTTGACCAGAGAATTAATCCCTGGACCCTTAGTTTCGTGGACCTCCCCTGCCCCAAAAGGGGCACCTTCCACTGGAGTTTCCCCCTCTACCCCTGGGGGAGAACTCAGCGCGTGCATCATGGAAAGGGCCCTGTGATTTCTTATGCCACATCTTTCCACTCCTCTGATTTCTGGAACAGAATCTCTGAGGGGAGCAGAGACGGACACCAACAGCAGATAAGGTCTTACAGTCTTGTTTGCATCTACCCAGTGTCTCTTACTTTGGGTCCAAAGAAGAGGCTTCAATGGGAGCGTTTAGGAAGGAAACCTTGAAGGGGTCCGCAAAACTCACAAAGGGTGCATCCAGGCATGCCGTCTCATGACTATGCCTGCACCCGCCGCTCTAGCTGCTCCTTCCATGGCATGAGAAATCAGGCGCATGGAGGAGCTGGAGACTGATTCAAGGGTGGCTAACTGTGAGGTCACTATCACGAACCTCATCAAAGAAATGCCAGCCAAGATTTCAGAGAGCTCAGTTATTAAGTCTCTTTGAAGCCTGGTGAAATGTGCCAAAAGTTCAAGGACCTCACTGCAAAGGTAGATGATGTGAAAACATGTTTCCCTCATCTATCCAAAGACTCCTTGTTGGGTGGATGGACAGTCTGGCTCTCTTCTGCCAGTTCCTTTTTAGTTGCAGCCACCACCATGGCATGTACTGGGAGACCTTTAGACCAGTAGGGACCACTCTCAGGGGGAAAAGATTTTATCCGGCATCCGGGGAATAGCTTCAATGGTGTCAGGAGCCTTCCATGCACACTGGACGATGGAGCCGGACGAGCTCTTCAGCAGGTGGAGTAACCCATAAGGTAGGGGGGCCAAGCACGGAAAGCCTGCATGAACACAGACTCCTCCAAGGAAGGGTTGGAGGACTTCCAATCACCTCCCTGTTTCAGGATACTGAGGATGTCACCAAAAGACACCTCATGAGACTGTGACCGTGGGGACCCTTCCCCATCATAGAAATTTGTGTCTTCCATCAAGGACTCTTCTGGGGAGTCCACGTGCTTCCTCTTGCATGTGCTCTTGCGATGTACTTCCTCAGAGGGAGGTTCTGGAGAAGACCACGCAGAAGGGGTCTCTTGTGGGAGGGTGTCCTGAGACTCCCGTGCCCCGTGTTCAACAGGAGTGGCTTGCGTCAACTGCGGCCCAGAGGAGGAGATAAGATTCCGACAGTATAGACTTGCCTACCGAGGGGAATCCAGTCTTTCCAAAAATGGGCTGTATTGGCTACCCAAGAAAGGATCTCTCGAGGGTGAATACTTGGGTCCTAGTTTGAACAAGCAGTCATGGCGCAGGGGTCTTCGCCACGGCGGGGTGCCGAATACATCGGCGCCACGGCAGGGTGCCAAATATGTCTGCACCAATTCCAGAGATGGTGCCGAATACTTCTGCGCCAATTCTAGAGATGGTGCCAAATACGTCTGCACCATGGACTTCTGTGCTGAGTCCGCACAGAGTGCTTCAGAGCCGAAGAAAGGTGTGAATGTCTTGATCGGAGATAAAGTCAATTCCAATGGTTATGTCAGTTTCAACTTTTTGAGTCTCAGCTCTTTAGGGTCTCCAGCGGGAGACTGTGGACGTCTCAGCATGACTTTTTTTTTTTTTTTTTTTGTGTGTGTGTGGAAGTTTTTAGGAGGCCTTTAAAAATATTTTTCCTCTCTTTCAAGGTACGATTAGAAAAATTCTTGCATATCCCACATGGAGGGTCAACAGTGAGGTGGGACACACCCAAACAGTATACACACAATCATGTGCATCTGAAAGTGGCAATTTATGGCTGCAGTCTAAATGCCTTTTAAAACCAGGACTTCCTTTTGAGAGACATTGTTATTCAAAGAAGGAAAGAAGAAGAAATTACCAACAATGGTATAAGAGAGGCTACCCAAGAGGGTAAATAAGAGATTACCAGCGATGGTAACAAGGTTACCCTAAAAAGGTAAGAAATTTCGAAATACTTTAAAATAATGTGACAGGGTAAAATAAAGCATTTGCTATTAATAAAAGTTGGTAAATTGTTGAAATATCTGATAAAATATCGAACAAATATACGTAACTCAAGAGAAGTGGCTTGACACGGCTGTTAAGCAACACAGCAAATGAGATCTGAGGTAACGGAGATGGGCATGCTGGGTAACTTCTTCGCTCAAGAGTTTTGGGCTGACGAGCTTGGCATACGGCCGGCTCTGTTCCAAGGACAGAACCGATAACCCATCAGTAATGAATGAATGAAGATTAACATAATCAGATATAATTTTATACCCCAAATAGACTCCAAAGAATTTTTCCTCAGGTCGATAGCAAGGATGGAGGTGTGACGGGCAAGAAAGAGGTGGGTGGGAGCATATTTTTTGGGAGTGTAATGAACTGGCAGACTTTAGGGATTCCCCTGAAGAACACACAGTCAGTGATGCTGGGTGAACAGAGTGGACTGACTGGGGAGATGACATTTTTTAGCTATGATACAGAATTGGAATTGCCTAGACATAGTAAACCTTGCCAAGTGTAATTATGGTGGCTGCCATATAAAGAAATTATTAGAAAATGGAAATCAAAGTCTAGACTAACTTTACTAGTAGTAGTAGTTAATATAGTAACAGAGATAAAACAACTGGAACTGGGATCTTTAGAAAAAGGAAGGAACAAACTAATACGGAAAAATGGGAAATGTGGGAACAATATATGCAGAGAAGGAATGAGGTTTAAGAGGCAGGATTAGAATGAGCGATATAATGCTTAACTGACGACGACTAGATGGTTTATAAGTGATGTATAATGTTTGCAACTACAACTGTTTCACTGGTGTATGTGATGTATAATGTTTACAACTACAGTGATGTCATTTTGCTTTTCATTTGCATAAATGGAAAATTGCCCATGTCATATGTGAACATATAATAAAGAATTTTTTTAACAAAGTATCTTGTGGCCATAAGCCTTGCATTTTTTTTTAAACTGGATGTTTTTTTCAGCCACTCCAATAATGTATAAAACACAAAGTAAAAGAAAGGGGAAGTTATTTATTTTTTTTGGAAATAAACGTTCAAGGGGAGAATTATCAACGAATGTAACGTACTACCACTACAGTATGACAAGAAAGATATGCAAGAAAACAGTTATAGCTCTGTTCAGCTCTACCAACTTTTTGAGTACATCAGAAAAGCAGGCTGTCATTGTGCCTAATGAGTATCTGCAAAACTTGACACCATTTTCTGTTGAACTATTCTGCAATTCTGTTAGAGTGTTCATGGTTGCCCTATTTGAGAATGTACATGTTTTGATACTAAACTTTAAATAAACTTTCTAATAGAATACCTATTAAACAGAAAAAAAATTGATGAAAACTTTCAAAAATGCAGAAAAAATGCAACTCCACTCTCAGTGAAAACTGTTCCGGAACACATTTCTCAGCTTGATCTGCACTTGCTCACACTCCCCTGAAGTGGCTTAATAAATTGTGGAAAACTGTAAATTAAGCAAATCATTTACATAATTTGTTGCTAATTTACAAGCACCAAAAACATTTTCAGAATCACTTTGTTGCAACACTTAAGCAAGCAAGGCTGTCTTCCAACCTGAGTTTTTAAAATCTGAGAAATTAATTCCCACTTTATTTAGAATGCCAAAAATATGCCAATTTGCCACTAGGTGTTATTTTAGGTCAAAAATTTCAGCCAGAGGTTGCAAAACTGTATCTACTGTCACTTTGATCAACAATGTTGAACAAGGCAGCCCGGTTAATTAAACCGTACATCATGGATTCTTTTGCTTTCTAGATTTACTGAACACTGAGCTTGATGAAAGCTGTTGGTTAGTCATGATATCAAATATCTATATAGAGTTTTACTGCAGATGAACAGGTCTTGACAACGATTAGACAGCTGGTAAGCAAAATGCAATGTCAGCATTTAATCTACTGACAATTTATCTGACTTAATACACTTAAATGAGTTAACTATCTTGGCTTCGTAACACTTAATATCAATAAACCAGTGGCATGGCAATGGGGGCTGTGGCTGTTCCCACCTTGGCAACTTTGGTCCGGACTCAAAGGGAGGGAAAAAAATGTTTATGCCATACATAAAATGTTAAGACAGATGCATTTTTTAATACACTGAAGAACATGCCAATAGAATTTACTACCCACCAGAATTCTTCCTTTTTAGTTTTTACATATCATTGGTCAAAATATTTTAACTTTCATTGTGTCACTTTAGAGACTTCAATGATGGAAGGCACCATAAATAACTTAACAGAATCTCACATTAAGTAACACATTTATATTCAAGACAATCTCTCCAAGTTTATATTAGTGACAACACAAGTAGAGCCAAACCATCCAAAAATCAAAGCTAACCAAAGAAAGAGGCTTTTGTGAAATAGTTACTACAAAATACTGGATTCTGGACAGAGGCTATGCAGTCTCCATTACAAAAAGGTTTTGTAGCAATTACTACAGCACACCCAAGAGCCATCAGCACTAGTCGTTCTTCACAGAAATAGTTCCAGTACTTAGTAGTTATGGCCACCCCTCCTGGCATGATTGAAGGGCAGTTCCCCGTGCTTTCTCCTATTAACCTGGTGTAATTGGGCATTCTGAGGCAGTGTAGCAACTACCTCATGTACATAGACAACCCCTCTCCTCTTACCTCCCAACACTCAGACTTGAGAGATGCACATCACCAAATTGGAAGCTATGCACTCTCCAGTCAAGACCGGTCTTAGCTGGTCAAGAGGAGAAGGTCAACACTTGCACTACACCACAAGGAACACACAACCCTCCAGAACACCCACTATCACAGCTCTCACATAAGAACACAAACCACACACCCACCTTTGTGGAGGCACTCCATAGAAATTTGTCCAAAAGCAGAGACCTCCAAGACCGAAATGCACTCCACCACCACAACACAGAACAAACTACAGGACACAGCTCACCTCCACAGTGTGTCCCTCAAACTAAGCCCCTATGCTAAACACCTTGCCCAATACACTAATCATAGGTGATTCAAAAGTGAGTCACACAGATGTCCCACTCACTAGGTTGAATAAGGAGGAGGTAACAGTCAGGTGTCTATCAGGTGCCAGAATCTGACAACACACGCACTCGGGTCACTCCACAAGTACAAGTATGACTCTGTCATTGTCCATGCGGGTGTGAATGACCACAGATGCACCTCCATGGACTACATGGAGAGACATGGTGGAGCTCTCGGATTATGTGGCTCATGCAGGTATGACACTAGCCCTGAGTAGCCTCCTACATAAGGGTAGATCATGCCTCCTCAACCTGATCGACTTCTTTGAGTCGGTCACTAGAGCTGTGGATGAAGATAAGGTGGTTCATACACCCTTACCACTTTCAGCTGTCCGAGGCCTTTGATACCATTCCCCACTCAGGAATCATAAAAAAACTCACTAAGTTGGGCATCAACCCCTGTATCACTAGGTGGGTTGCAAATTGGCTCATAGACAGAACCCACGGTGTGAATGTAGCCGACTCCAAGTCAGACTACCGATCAGTCATGAGTGGAGTCCCACAGGTTCGGGTCCTCTCCTGTTTGGTACCTACTTTTCTGAAGTCAAGGCCAACACAAAGGGACTCGGCTGACAAAGTTCGCAGACTATTGCAAGTTGGAAGCTATTAACTCCCTAAGTGATGTTGACATCCTACAGAAAGGCCTCACTGTGACCGACTGGTGTCAGAACAATTGGCTTAAGCTCAATCCCAGAAGTGTTTCATCATCCCCTTTGGGAAAAACCCAGTTCCCATGAATTACCACATCAATGGTAGTCCACTTAACATAGAAGGCATTATAGGAGATCTGGGAACACAGGCTGACAGCAACCTCTCTTTTCAGCACCACATTGCCACTGTGGTCAAAAAGTCCTATGTGGCACATCTCATTACTAAGGGTTTTACACATCCAGGAAGAAAGTGCATCGTCTCCCTCTATTCATCCCTCATTAGGTCAATCATAGTGTACAATGCCCCATTTGCCATGTACCTCACTAGACAACTGGAGAAGCCGCAAAAGTATCTCACAAAGAGTATCCTAGGGCTTAAACACTTGTCCTATACGGACAGACTCAAAACTAACTATTCACCGTCTCATATCGCCTACTTATCTCTGCTTGACTTATAAAGCCATGTCTGACCCAGCTCCGTTTGAAATGCTACAGCTAAAGAAATCCCAATCCCTCTGCACCACATGCTCCAGAGACCTCAACCTCATTAACACAATAAACAGAACAAGCTGGATGGACAGGTTCATAACCCAGACACAGCCCATGCTATGGAATAGACTTCCCATACATGTCAGAGTACCTCACTGGCCCTCAAGAGAAATCTTGAGTGGATGGAAAATAGAAAATTCACCCTGCAGATCACTCCAGTGGCTCTACTCGACAGAGGCACTGGTAAGTAAGGTCAGGTGGCACAATGCCAGGGTAATCCTATAAGCTAGGCTTGTAAAGGCTCCAAGGCCATTACCCTAATACACACCTATGAACCTATAAGAGTAGACAATTATCCAATCTGAAATCCATCTGGACAAGGTAATTTTCAGAGGCCATGGAACCTAATAGATTAGGAGCAAAGGAACAACTTGGGAGCCCTTTCTAATGGGTTTGGCTCTATGAAGAAAGAATTGCCTATAAACATCCAAGGTATGAAGCAAATGCACTGGAACAACTAGTCACCTCTCCCACTAGGGGAGATAATATACTAGACCTGATCATCACAAACATGGGGACAAAATGCTCCACACTGGAGGTATACCCCTCACTAGTGAGATCTGACCACAAACTAATCACCCTGGATATACATATCCCACCTCCACCCCAGCACAAAAGACCACAGTAAAAAACTTCTCAAAAGCAGACTTCACTCTTCTTAAGACTGAGATGGTATCCTTTAAGCCCACTGGGCCAGTGGATACCACATCCCACAATGCTGAATCCTTCACAAATGCTTTCTATGGACATCTCCAAAAATGCATGGATCATGCAATCCCAAATAAGTCCAAGTCCCTCTCCACCAAAGGCAAGCATCCTGTCTGGTGGACCTCAGCCATTAACAAATTGTATAACAAAAGGAAGCTACTGCACGACATAGCAAAATCCCATAAAGGGAAGACATCTCTGATCAACATTAGCAGAAAACTACATTCTCTCATAAAAACATCCAAGGCCAACTTTGAGAGAAAAATCGCTAAGGACACTAAAGATAACCACAAAGCCTTCTTCAGTTATGTTAGAAACCTGGGCGGAAACCCTCAGATATGCTCAGAGTTAGTTTACAACAACAAAAAATACACTGAACCCACAGATATTGCCAACATTCTGGCTGACAGGTTCAGTGCAAATTTCTCCCCTCCCTCACCCCCAAAAGAAGAAATACTTATCCCAGCTGAATGTAATCTCCCTGTCATCTCAGATGTCCAAGTGAGAACCGCCCTCAACAAAGCTAAAAACACAGCATCAATGGGACCCGACGGTATCCCGGGTTGCATACTACGTGAACTCCAAGAGGAGCTAAACCCACACATAAAAAAGCTATTTAACCTTAGCCTTACTACAGGATATGTACCTGAACACTGGCGTGCAGCAACAGTGGTCCCACTCCACAAAGGGGGTACCTCTACAGACCCTGGGAACTACCGCCCCATAAGCTTAACCAGCCTGGTCTGCAAAGCTATGGAAAGAATCATTATGGAACTCATAAACAGAGACATAGGGGACCTACAGACACTTGACCCCACCCAGTTCGGCTTTGTAAAGGGCAGATCCTGCCTTTTGAACCTGGTTGACTTTTTCGAAACAGTCACTAGAGCCATTGATGAGGGCAAAGCAGTCCATCATACAGCCTACCTGGACTTGGCTAAGGCCTTCGACACAATACCCCACTCAGGCATCATAGATAAGCTCAACAGCTTAAACATAAACCCTTATGTCACTAGATGGGTTGCAAACTGGCTAAAGGACAGAACCCATACAGTTAAAATCACTGGAGCAATGTCAGACTCAAAGCCAGTCACAAGTGGTGTCCCACAGGGATCTGTCCTGGGACCCCTCTTGTTCGGCATTTATTTCTCAGATGTTAAAGCAAACATGGGAGGGTTGTGGCTGACAAAGTTCGCAGATGACTGCAAACTAGGCGCCATAGTCGATACACCAACAGACACATACATCCTACAAAAAGGCCTCACAGAAACGGACAACTGGTGCCGGAGTCATGGCCTGAAACTAAATGCCAAAAAATGTATAGTCATCCCCTTTGGGAAAAACAAAGTACCCACAAATTATCACAGACAGCAACCCACTGAGTATGGAAAAAGTAATCAGAGACCTAGGGACCCAAGTCGACAGTGACCTCTCATTTGACACCCACGTCGCCAAAGTGGTTAGAAAAACATTCTACCTTGCACACCTTATCATGAAGGGATTCACATCCAGATCCAAGGATGTCATTGTACCCCTATACTCCTCCCTCATCAGACCCATGATTGAGTACAATGCCCCATTTGGTATGTACCTCACCCAGCATTTGCAACAGCTGGAGAGACCACAAAAGTACCTCACCAAGAGGATCAAGGGTCTCCAACATATGTCTTATTCTGCTAGACTAAAAAAACTCCAGCTCTATTCAGTAGCAAACCGCCTGCTCAGAGGTGATCTCTGCGTGACAAACAAGGCCATGTCCAATCAGGAACTGATGGACATGCTCCACCTCAAAAAATCCAAATCCATCAGGACCACGAGAGCTAAAGACTTAAACCTCGGCACAAGTATGAATAGGACATGCTGAAGGGATAGATTCATAACCCAGAGGCTTCCCATGCTTTGGAACAAGATCCCAGTTCATGTTAGGCAGAGCCCCTCACTGACTCTCTTCAAGAGAAATCTTGATGAGTGGATGGGAGATGGTAAGTTTACCCCAGGGGTCACATCTGTGTCACTACTAGACAGGGGCACAGTAAACTAATCCTATTATATAAGGGGACCTTCATTGTGTCACTACTAGACAGAGGCACAGTATTCTAAATCTATTCTGTGCATTTTTTGTACCATTTCATGGGGTGGCGAAAGCCACATCACTATGGCTAGGCTTACAAATGCCCCAGGGCAGATAGCCTAGTACTAAACTATGAAACTATGAAATGCTCTTCCTCTATTGGAGTGTTTGGGGAAAAGGGGGACTGGTAGATGTATGAGATGGTTTAGGTCAGATTCAGATGCCATCTTAGACAGAAAGGAAGGGATGGTGCCCAAGGACACATTTTCATGAAAAACTAAGGTGGAGATGATGATAATGCATGGAACTCAAATTGTCCCAACTCATGTTATTCCCAGGAGAAATAAAGACTTCCAAGCCAAGAATTTTAAAGAATTAAAAGGAGCTAGCTCAAATGGGGCCTTTGTTAAGGCTTCCAGCACAAAGCCAAGATCACACAGAGGGACTGGTTTCCTGACTGACATATGAAGCAGAAATGTACCCTAAAGAAAGTCCTAACAAGACAAATGAGAGGCCAATGAATAAGAATCACGGCCTTGGTAAAATTAGAGATTGCAGCCATGTGTACATTACAAGTTGAGAAGCTGGGACCTGAGAATTACAGAGGCTTTGCATCTAAATTCTCTGGATACATCTTGACATCAGAAGAGGGGAAAAGCAAAAAGAAGCTTAGTTGGGCACTGTCCAACCAGAAGAGTTTCTGGGATTGCCTGTTTGATGGTATCATGGTAAAGTGATTGCAGTGTTTTGTGTTTGATGGGAAGTGAAAAGTTTGCAGCAAAGTTAGTCTCAAAAATGGAAAATATGACGTGCCTCCTGTGAAGTGACAGTCAACTATAGACAAGATAATGGATCTGCTGAGCCTGTCGGTGAGACAGATGGCCTTCCCAGGAATGTGCACTACCACCAAGAAACAATGTGAAGGGATCATCCATTTGTTATACTCATTGCTTCTCCACATACTGGGTAAGATTCAGTTCATCCCCATTTGTTGATATACCAAACTAATGTCAAATTGCCACTTGGATGGCTATCAACCCTGAAGGCAAGCAGTCTTGCAATTCCTGCACTGCTAGGAGGACTGCCCTCCTCTCCAGAGTACTGAAAGGCCTCAATCTGACCAGGTACCTCAGACAATTCTCTCCTGATAATATACTTGCACATACACACCCACCTAGCAAGGAAATGTCCATGATAACCAAGGCTGAAGGTGCAAGGCAAAAAGAAAGGTACCAGTTGTAAATAACAGGGTGAGGCCAGCTACCACTGAAGCTAATTTCAGCAGGATTTTGTTATTCAAATGGGCAATGAAAGAGTCCTGTAGCTATCATGGAGCTCTGACCAGCCCCAGCAAAATACTCATGTGGAAATGGGCTAGGTGCACCATTAGAACAGAAGAGGCCATGAGGCCTAGAACACTAACAAAATCTCTGGAGGAGATGAAAACTGCAGAGTATTCTGGATTGCAATTATTAATAACTGGACTTTCTCTGGAGAGAGATGCACTTAAGAGGACCTGGTGTTCAGATGGCTCCTGAAGAACCAAATGTTTTATGTTGGCTGTGGCTGGAACTTCTTGCTGTTGGCAAAGTTCAAGAGACAGGCAGAGGTGGAGTAAGTTATCCCTGGCATTGAGAAGAGATTCCCTTCAAAGGGGCAGTGGGGAGCCAGACAAACAGACATAGGGAAAAAAAGTGACTTACCATAACGTTCCATTTGTGTTGTCTATCTTCATCTACTCTTGACTTGTGGGTCTATGGTTCCGATCCTCGGAACTGATCAGGTCGTTAAATAGCTTGTGTCAGCCAAATAAATCTCTCGAGCTACTAGTTTACCCATAATCCCCCGTCTCTACATTACCTCAAATTGAGTTTGCAGGCTTACAAAAGAAGATACCCTAACTGAAGCAAAAAGCCGTGTCCAAGGTGTATCCTAACAAAGAAACCCAGGATGGCATGTCGCTGCACCAGAACTCTATAGGAGGGGGCAAGTGAGGTGGGACACGTAAGAACAGATACAGATGGAATGTTATGGTAAGTCGTAATTTCTTTAACTGATGTTGTCAATCTTAATCTGTTCTTGACTTGTGGGACAGAGTCGTCTACCTTATATCCTGGGGGGCCCTATGGAAGAAAATTCCTGAGAACCATAGAGACTCTCCCCATGGAGACCATAACAGATTTGCAATGAGTAACAAAGGTATGTGGAGTAGCCCATGTTGGACCTGTGCAAATTTCTAACATGGAAGCTTTAGAATGAAAAACCGCTGAAGTTGCCATAGATCTGGTAGAATGTGCCTTCACCAGCATAGGGAGTTTTAGATTATTTCTCATGTACATAAAGGAAATTGAATCCCTCAACCATCTTGAAAGAATAACCTTAGAAACAGGCTTGCCCAAGGCTGCACTTGCAAAAGATATAAATAATTACTCTGATGGTCTAAAATGCCTAGTTTTGTCTAGATAAAAACGTAAATGCCTGTGCACATCCAGAAGGTGCAAGCAGTATTTGCTTTTATTAGAAAAATCTAGGAAGAATGCAGGCAAGTCAATAGACTTATTTATATTGGCTTCTGAAATTATTTTAGGAAGAAAGGACAGTTTTTTTCTCTGAAAAAGACACTGTCTTTATGGAAAACTAGGTAAGGGGCTTTAGAACAGAGCTTGTAATTCAGAGACTCATCTCGCTGAGATGACAGCTATAAAAACCAATGCTTTCCAAAATGAAATTTTAAGTCACAGGTAGCTGCAGGTTCAAACAGAGGAAACGTAAGACTAATACAACAGTCAAGTCCCATGGAGGTAGAGGGTCTTTGAATGGGGGCTTTACAGAAATGGTGCCCTTAAGAAAAAGCTTACAAAGCCAGTGGGAGATTAAGGTCTAATCATCAAAACAGCTATGGAAATTTGAAATAGCTGCTAAGATAACCTTAACAGTGGAAGCAGAAGTTCCTTTGCCAAAGATGGTAGCCAGTAACTCAATCTCTTCCATTTACTACTGTAGAGATTCCTGGTGGATGGTTTTATGGGATGCCAACAAAATGTGTCGTATAGGAGATGGGATGTCATTATGCCTGGCGACTAATGGAATTGGAGAAACCAAGCAGTCAGCTTGAGGGTCTGTAGATTGGTGCACTAGTCCCCGAGGATGGGACAGAAGGTCCAGAATCCACAGGCGGCGAAGTAGACAAGGCCAAAGAAAGGGAAACCATATTTGATGAAGTCATTAAGATGCAATGAGGATTACTTTGCTTCTCAACTGAGCTGCTTTCTTGAGGAAAAAATGTATCAGAGGGAATGGGGGAAAGGCATAAAGGAGACCCACGGGCCAATCAAAGAGAACAGCATCTCTGGTGGACTGCCTCTGAGGAGGAATTAGGGCAAAGTAGCTTCTGCACTTGTTGTTCAGGGGTGAAGCAACAGGTTGCAGGAACATTGGCCCCGGTGAAGAAAGATCATCTTCACCACTCTGGAGTTTAGACACCACTTGTGAGGCTTGAGGATATATCTGCTCAGTTTGTCCGCAATCACGTTTGAAATCACTGGGAAGTGCATTGCTATCAGAAAGTGGTTGGAAGTTATGGCCCACCACCACACCTGAAGGGGGTTCTCGACACAGCGGGTAGGACTTGGTTCCCCCGTCTGTTGAGGTATGAGAATAGGAACATGTTGTCTGACTGAATAGCTATCGTCCTATGAGGTAAGGCAGAATGAAACACTTGCAATGCTAGCAGCACTGACCTAAGCTCCAGAACATTGACATGCAGATTGGTCGTGGAGGGGGACCAAGAGTTTTGGACAGTCTTCCCCAGATAAGGCTCCTCCCACTCCATTTGGGAAGCATCCGTGGTCATTATGGCCTTGAGCTGAGGGAATACAAAGAAATGGCCTAGAAGCATCTCCTTGGACTGCATCCACCAGAACAGAATGTTTTTGCATCAGCTGGATATAAAAACTAGATGATTCATGGGGTGAGTTAGAATAGACCACTGGTTCGCAAGCAGCCACTAGAATTTGATGAGCTAGTATTTTGCTTGAATGAAGAATAGGGTGAACCTGCTTATTGTATTTCCTGCAACCTGTGGAGAGGGAGAGATGCCACACAAGACAGTGTGTTCAGACGAGCTCCGATAAATTCCATATCCTGGGGAAGGTGCTTAGTGGAGACATTGCAAGATTGACCATGATTGCCCAACTGTTGAGATAGCTCCAGAATGAAATCTGCTGTTTGTAGAAGATGCCTGGTAGAAATTGTGAGGAGTGAGTAGTCTAAGGTAAAAAAACACCCAAAATCTGTGCAGCCTCAAATGTGCTGTGACTGCTGACATGCATCTGTTGAATACCTTGGGGGCTGTCACGAGACCAAAGGGCAGCACTACGAATTGGTAATAACTGGCTCCTAGCCAGAAGTGGACAAACTTTCTTTTGCATTTGTCCATCTTTTTGTGGTAACACGTATCTTGAAAGTCAATAAAGCAAATCTAATCATGTTCCTCTAAGAAGGGACATATTGACTGAACCGTGACCTCCCAGAATTTTGACTGTAGGACAAATTTGTTTAGAATGCTGAGATACAAAATTGGTCTCAAGACCCTGTTTTCTTCAGCACTAAAAAGAATATGGAGTAAAATCTGGATCCCAATTGGTCTGGTGGGACTTCTTGGATGACATTTTTCTAGCAGCTTTTGTATTTCTAATGCTGCTTGATCCTTCTGACTGGGTGAAACATTAGGGTGGCTTGCTCAGGTCCTCTGGTAAAGGGGACTGAATATCCTCAGGAAATAATCATTAGCACCCAGGCACAGGTTATGCATAAGCAGGCAGTTGGGTGCAAGGAGAATTTTCCCCCAACTGCCTCCAGAAGCAAGCAATCAGGCCCCCTTTCAAGAGAGCTGATAGGATTGGCCAGAGAACTCCTCCCTGGAACCCTGATTCTGCAGACCACCCCTGCTTCTAGAACAGTGTCTTCCATTTTAACTCCTCCCTCTGCCCCAAAGGGAGTCCATACCACGAGTGCCCTAGAAAGGCATCTGGGACTTCTTGAACCACACTTTGCCACTCCTTTGATTCCTGGAGTAGAATCATTGAGGAGTGGAAAAATGTATGCCAACAGCAGACAGTATCTTTCCATCCTTTTCACACCTGGATAGAGTTTCCTTAACTTTGGGTCCAAACAATAAGGATCCATCAAAGGGAGCATTGATGAAGGAAGACTTGAATGGTTCTGCAAACTCGCACAGGTACATCAAAGTGTGTCACAGAATAGCAACACCTGAACCTGCTGACCTGGTCATCCCTTCAGCCGCATACGCAATGAGCCTGATGGTGGAGTTCGAAATGGACTTCAGGGTAGCTAACTGGGAAGCCACCTTTTCTTGAACCCCTTAGCCACTGCTCCAGCCAGGGTATCTGACAGCTCCTTGACCAGATCCTTCTGAAGTCTAGTAAAGTGTGCCAAAATGTTCAAGGACCTGATGGACAAGGTCAATAATGCATAGACCCAGTTCCCAAATGTCAATCACCCTGGACTCTCTGTTACGGGGACGTACAGTAGAACGTTCATCAGCTAGTTCTTTCTTGGTGGCAGCCGCTACCCACCATGGCATCAACTACTAAGCCCTTTGCCCAATGTGGATGGTCCTCGGAAGCAGAAAGTATTTTGTCAGGTATCTGGGGGGAAAGGTTCTACCAAATCAGGAGCCTTACAAGCCTGCTAACCGATCAATTTAATTAGGTCATCAGCAGGCAGGGTCACCCAAGAGGTAGACAGGCGAGCACCAAAGATCTGCAAGTACACAGATTCCTCAGACGAAGGGTCTTTGGGCTTCCAACCACCCCTCTGTTTTAGGATCTCAAGAATGTCACTGAAGGAGACTTCTGGGGGTGAACATGGGAAACCCTCACCCTCATCGAAATCCGTGTCCTCTATGATGGATTCTTTGGGAGAATCAAGGTGTTTCATCTTATACAATCTCTTACAGGTAGCTCTTCAGTGGGAGCTTCTGAGGAGGACTCGGAAGAGGGTATGCCTTTAAGTAGGCAAGTCTTGCGAACTTGGCGCTCAATGTCCAGGGTTAGATGTTAATGGTAGAACCGATAAACCTGGATTCAAAGGAGCCACTTAAGATGAGGTAATGGCCAAGGCTCTTTCCATAGCATGAAAGGCAGGACCCCCTGAGGAGGGATAGGAGCCTGGAACCAAGACAGAAACTCGGAACCGGGGGGGGTCATATCCTACCCTGACAAACCCAACTGACACACTGAAACCAAGGACGGGCCCTCTGACAGCACAGCTCAAAGAGACAAGGCCAACTAAATAGAAAAATATCACAGCCAACTCAAACCCCTTGGGTCCGATGGCAAAGACAGTCCTGAGGACCAGTCGGTACCGAAAGCATCAGAGCCATTCCTGGCGAAGATACAAAGGTTGTCAGTGCCAAAGTTAAGGGAACCTGTGAAGGTGAGGTCAAGAGGTCTAAACCCTGTGAAGATATCAGTAGTGTAAGAAGGGGTCATGGGAGAGCAACCCTCTGCACCCGAAGTGAGAGGGGGCTGAGAATATGAGTGAAGACCCCTGGCTGTCAGGATCGGATCCACCAACCTTACTATATCAACTAATGAGAGAATTTTGGTGGAGCGAACGCTCAATCCAGAAGGGGCTAGGGAGGTGTCCAAAAGAGAGGTCAATGGAGGGGAAATGAGAGGTCCTGGGCTGAGAAGAAATGTCGGTCTTCGGCACCATCTGCAGAGTCGTGGGAGATATATACACAGACACAGCAGCAGTGACAATCAGTGCTGATGTCAGAACCATAGCCAAAGTATAAATGGTATGAGTCGTAGTTTGAGTGGGCATCGTGGTTGGTGTGGATGGCACTGGTAAGGGTAACAGTGCTGAAGATGTTTTGTTCCAAAAACTTCGTAACGTTAGATTTCAGTTCCCAAGACGAACCTGCAGATGCATGCTTGTACTTTTAAATGTTTGGTGCCGAGGGAGATGTCGGCACCGAATGCAAAGTTTTGGAACCAGAGGCCGAAGGAGACTCTTCGGCCTTGGTCAAGGCTGCTTTGAAAGGGGCTTTAAGAAGCCATTGGAGAATAAGTTTATTTCTATGTTCTACCACGGTCTATTACTGAAACACTGGCATATTGTACAGTCAATACTTAAGAGGGTGCACTCAAACTATATACACAACAGTCATGGCCATCCGAGTTTGGCATTTACCTGCTGCACTCTTTACAATGTTTAAAGCCAGTGGTGGAGCTTTTAGATTTATGTCATCACCCTAAATAAAAATGCAGGAGGGGCAGAAAGTAAATGAAACAAGAGAGTCACACCACAAACCAAAGTACTATCAGCAATGGTAGGAAAGATTACCTAATGGCAAGGGAGAGGGAGAAGGGAACTACCAACGATGGTAATGCAAATTACCAATGGTAAAGGGAAATGTAACAAACACACTAAGGAGTAGACCAGAAAAATAAAGTTTCTAAGGAGTTTAGAGATTTATACCAATAGAGAAAAAGGACAAAAATATAAAGTTTTTACTTGGGTACGAGAGAGTAATTGGCTGAAACATCTTGCTGTTAAGAGTGGAAAATGAGATCTGAGGTAATGCAGAGAGGGGCATTGTGGCTAAACTAGTAGCTAGAGAGATTTATTTGGTGGATGGGAGCTGTTTAATGGCCAGATGGGTTCCGAGGATCGGAACTGTAGTCTCAAAAGGCAAGAAAAGATGAAGATTGACATCATCAGATATCTGGTTTCGAGCAGTTTCAAGTTCACTGCTACCATAGCCATGAACTTGTTGCCCACTGTGGAGGCTGTGGCAAGACCGAAAACAGGGGCTCTGAACTGAAAGTGACTGCCTCCTACGCAGTGGAAATACAAATCTACTTGATGTTTTTGCAATCTTGATGTGAAGTCAAGAGTCTTAGAGGTCGACTGAGCACATCCAGTCACTTGCCTATAGATCAGATAAAACTGCTTACACCATAAGCAACCTGCATAGATTCTTTCACATCTTCATGGAATTCATTTAGGTCCAATATGGGCAAAAGAATCTCTCTTCTACAGAAAGTAATGTAAAAAAAAAAACTTGGAATAATTTCTGGTTTTGTGAGACTTCACTGGCTTTTTTCCTGAAGACAGAAATTTTTTCTTTTGACCAGTTCCAGTTAGTGGGAGGTACTTCTAAAAGCTGCTTTTTTGTTAGGGGTAAAGGAAAAGGATATGTAATTCCCTCTGGAAATCATTCCAAGCAAAGAATCCTGTGCGGCTATCCAGTCAGACAGGTATAGGGATAAGTGACTCCCAGTTAAGATGCTTTCTAGAGATGAACTTTGCCAAAATCCCTGACCTGCAGATCTCCTTGACCTCTGAGTCTACATCGATTAAATGGTCTGCGACTGCCATTGGCCACCCCTGCCAAAGGTGGACTAAAGGGGTCGATTCTGTGATTTCCTAAACCACATAGAGTTGGGACTCCTTTTGGTTCCTGTGATAAGACTGCTGATGGGTTTCAAATTTAATGCCTATGGCAGACAATCATTCCATACTGTTTTCACCTCTACATTCTCTGACTAATGGACCAAACAATTTACCACAGTCAGCAAAAATCAGAAGTGAAACCAAACCTGTTGGCCAATGGTGACTCCTGTGCCCACCTCTCTCACTGCAGCTGTATAGAGAGTAGTATTTAACAGATTTCCCAGGGTAGTGTCTAGGTATTACCTAGCATCAGTAATGAGTGGCTTTTCCAGGCTTGTTCTGCCAGCTCTCTCAAATCGGGTAATGTGAGTGGCATAGTTCAAAGTCCCCAATTAAATGAAGCTGAAGTATATGCCTGCTTTCCATCCTGTCTGTCAACCTAGACTTCTTGTAGGCAGGTAGGCAGTGGCTGTCAGTCATCTCTTTCTTGGTAGCCACTGCCAAAACGATGGAATCAACCAAAGGATTCTTGGACCAAAACGGACAGTCCTTGGTGGACTTAAGAAACTTGTCAGGATTTCTTGGTATGCTACTTGAAGAAATGGGCTCCTGCTATGCCCTTCTAGTGACCAGATTAATGAAGTAGTCTACTGGATGGACCACTCAAAAAGTAGAGGGGACCAAAACACATGCCTCAAAGGACCTGCTTGTCCTGACAGAGTGGGTTTGGGGACCAACTTCTCCTCTGTTGCACAACTTGCAAGATCTCACTATACCCGAGGTCATCCAGATCCCTCTCAATCCTCCATATCAGGATCCAAAAGGGAACGACTCATCTGGAGAGTCAGTGTCATCCACCTTACATGTCCTCTTCATGGAAGCCTCAGATGAAGTTTTCTGTACCTGAGTCAACGGCCTATGATGTTCGAAGTTCTGAAACTTTGATCATTTGAAGTACACCCATATATACAAATGGGTCTAATTCATGTCACTGAAAGTCCACTTGACTAAAACTCACTAGTATATGCCCTTTTCCCCACTGTAGTGTGATCTTGCAGTTAGTATATAGTAAGGGTAGGGGGGGCATAGCCCCCCACCTATTTTATACATAGGTTCATAGGTAGGTAACTAGTTTACATGCCCAAGGGCATTTATAAGACTAGCCAGAGTGTGTCAGCTTTCACCGCCCCACTGATTAATTAACTGAGCCTCTGTCAAGAAGAGCCAATGAAGTGATCCCAGGGGTGTATTTTCTGTTACCCATCAACTCGTCAAGGTTTCTCTTGATGAGTGTTAGTGAGGGGCTCTGCCTAATGTAGTTAGGAATTTTGTTCCAAAGCATGGGGAGTCTCCGACAGGAATCTATCCCTCCAGCATGTTCAATTTATTGTTGTGGTGAGGTTTAGCTCACTAGAGCGAGTAGCTCGCAGTGACTTCATTTTTTTTTAGGTGGAGCATGTCCATCAATTCTGAGTTGGACATGGCTTTGTAAGTCAGGCAGAGATCACCTCTGACTAAGTGATATGCCACTGAGTACAGCTGGAGTTTTTCCAGTCGGGCTGCATAGGACATATGCTTGAGACCAGTAATCTCTTGGTGAGGTACTTTTGTGGTCTTTCCAGCTGTTGGACGTGTCTTGTGAGGTACATCCCAAACAGGGAATTGTACTCTATGATGGGTCTGATGAGTGATGAGTAGAGGGGCACTATAACCTCTATTTCTAGATGCGAACCCTTTAGTAATTAGATGGGCAACATAAGATTTCCGAACTACTTTGGCAATATGATTGTCAAATGAGAGATTACTATCTACCCGAGTCCCCAGATCTCTTATTACCTCTTCTGCATTAAAGGGGCTGCCACCTATGTGGTAATTCATGGGTGTTTTGTTTTTCGCAAATGGGATGACTATGCATTTTTTGGGATTTAGCTTAAGACCATGACTTTGACACCAGGTGTCCATTTCAGTAAGGCACATATGGAGAATGTCCATGTCAGCCGGAGAGTCAATTATGGCTCCCAGTTTGCAGTCATCTGCGAACTTGGTTAGCCATACTCCTCCTCTGTTTGCCTGTACTTCTGATAAGTACATGCTAAACAGTAGGGGTCCCAGGACCAAGCCTCGTGGGACACCACTTGTGACTGGTTTAGAGTGGGACCTTGAGCCCGCTATTCTTACAGTGTAAGTTCTGTCTATAAGCCAGATGGCAACCCATCTCATGACGTAAAGGTTTAAGTTCAGGCTGGTGAGTTTTTCTATAATTCCCAAGTGGGGAATGGTGTCAAAAGCCTTGGTGAGGTCAAGGTAGGCTGTGTGAACTACCTTCCCCTCATCTATGGCCTTAATGACTCTCGAAGAAGTCAACCAGGTTTAATAGGCATGATCTGCCCTTAAAGCCAAACTGGGTGGGGTCAAGTGGTTGGAGGTTCCCAATGTCTTTGTTAATGAGTTCCATGATGATGCGCTCCATGGCCTTGCAGACCAGGCTAGTCAGGCTTATGGGGCAATATTTACCAAGGTCAGTTGTGGCCCCTCCTTTGTGGAGTGGAATAACCATTGCTGTGTGCCATTCTACGGGCACCTAGCCTGTGGAGAGGCTGATGTTGAACAGTGCGGTTAGGTGGGGGGTTAGTTCATTCTGTAGTTCGTGCAAGAGACAGCCTGGGACACCATCTGAACCCACTGATGCTGTGCTTTTGGCATTTGAAAGGGCTGCTTTCACCTGTGCATCTGTGACTTCCGGGACACTACACTTTTCCAGTACTGTTGTGGGCCCTTTTAAGGGTGAGGGGGGTGAAATTTGCACTGAATCTATCTGCCAGGATGTTGGCAACATCAGTGGGTTCAGTATATTTTGGGCTATTTTGCACTAGCTCAGAGCATATCTGCGAGTTGCCACTTAGATTCTTAACATAGCTAAAGAAGGCTTTGTGGTTATCTCTTGAATACTTGGCTATTTTTCTTTCGATGTTAGCCTTGGAGGATTTTATAAGGGACCTTAGTTTCTTACTGATACTGATCAGGGATGTCTTTGCTACTTGGGATTTGCTTTTTTTCTGAAATAGTTTCCTCCTTCCATTGTATAACCTGTTAATGGCAGGGGTCCACCAGACAATTTTCCTTCTCTAAGGGGAGGGAGTCTTGGTTTTGCTAGGGATGGCATGATCCATGCATTAGGTGCTCATAGAGTGCATTTGAAAAGATTCCTGCATCTTGTACACTTATCTTTTAGCGTGGGGGATGTGAAACTTACCACCTCTGTCTTAAGTGAAGTTTGCTACAGAAACATTTTTCACTGTAGTTTCTTTGGTTGGAGGTAGTGGTGTGGTGTGGACATCCAGAGTGATTAATTTATGGTCTGATCTAACCAGTGGCGGGTTGACCTCTGGTGTGGAACACCTGTCGCCCATGTTGGTGAAGACCAGGTCCAATATGTTTTCAGTTCCGGTAGGGGAGTTTACCAGCTGATCCAGGAAATTTGAGTTGATAAATTCTAGGAAGTTCTGGACCTGGGAGTTTTTACTCGAGTAGTTTTCCCAGTTAACGGTAGGGTAATTGAAATCGCCCAATATCAGGGTGTTCGGTAGGACCTTCATGTTTTATATATATATATATATATATATATATATATATATATATATATATATTTATAAAAATATACACACACATCAATATATATATATATCAATATATATATATATATATATATATATATCAATATATATATATCCATATATATAACTATATAACTATATATATAACTATATATATATATATATATATAACTATATATATACACATATATAAACTATATATATACACATATATAAAACTATATATATATATATATAGTTTATATATATATATATATATATATATATATATATCGTTTATATATATATATATATATATATATATATATATATATCGTTTATATATATATATATATATATATATATATATATATATATATATATATATATATAAAAAAACTATACATATACAAATATAGGCCTGCGGTGGGAGTGACGGATGCGTTTAAGGTAGAGGTGGGGTTACATCAAGGATCAGCTCAGAGCCCTTTCTTATTTTCAATGGTGATGGACAGGTTGACAGACGAGATCAGACTGGAGTACCCGTGGACTATGATGTTTGCAGATGACATTGTGATCTGTAGTGAGAGTAGAGAACAGGTGGAGGAGACCCTGGAGAGATGGAGATATGCTCTAGAGAGAAGAGGAATGAAGGTCAGCAGGACTAAGACAGAATATATGTGTGTGAATGAGAAGGAGGATAGAGGAATGGTGAGGATGCAAGAAGTAGAGGTGGCGAAGGTGGATGACTTTAAATACTTGGGGACAATAGTTCAGAGTAACGGTGAGTGCGGAAGAGAGGTGAGGAAGAGAGTACAGGCAGCATTTTGGGGAAAAATG